>NC_043957.1:6552515-6850015 GCF_902148855.1 Sphaeramia orbicularis
ATGCAATATCAGAAAGTGATAAACTGTGTAAAAACTATGAAATAAAAACATTTTTAATGCAGCTAATCTGATGTTTTTTTTCACATTTTAACATACTCTAATACTAGTTATTTCTCACTTCATGGAGATAATATGCAAAATAAACCTTTTTGTTTAAGATAACTGTTAATTACAGTCTAATTCATTTACAGTCAAACATGTTAGTGCAGATCAGGTTTATCTAGAACAGTAAAGTTACAGTAATGGGATGAATGTCAGTGTGTGACATGATGTATAAGCGTCCATTGTGTTGGCTGATATGGAACTAAAACAACCAAACTAATGAATATACAAGAGAACAGCTGGAGAACAACTGTCCACTGGTGTGACCACTGTGCATGAAAGGGTTATAATTCTAATTGATTATTAATATTGATGTTTATATGTCAAATTAACATGAACAAACCCAACTTCCATAAACCGGGTCAAGGAGAAGTCCGGTCAAAGCTGCATAATTCAGAATCCTGCTGAGTTTTCATGTGAATCTGCATTATTTTTTCTAAACCTAACATGTGAAACGGGGCTGGGTCATTAAATATGTTCCTGCCTGTCGATTAGAAACAGGGGTAGAAGGGAGAGGACACAGCTTGACCTGTCTTCTCCAGCTGCTTTTATGGACAGAAGAGGCCAGACCGACATGACATGCAAACAGTAATTGTAGGAAAGAAACCAAGACCGACTGTGAAATTATAGGAGGTTGGAACAAATTGGAGGAAACAACCGGGTGGATGTGTGACGACGGGCATGTTTATCCTTTAATTTGGATCTGCTTTGAACGTTCTCTCATCTTTCGGGCTTTCATTCTTAATTTTCTCAACTTGGCCGTGGCGTTGTCATCTCCTTTCACTCGCTCCCGTCTAAGGTTATTATCGTTAACGAAATGACAAAACTAGAATTGAAAAAACATTTTCGTTAACTGAAATAAATAAAAACTAGAATTAAAAGAAAAAAGCAATAACTAACTGAAACTGTATTGTGTGTTTACAAAACTAACTAAAACGGATAAAAATTATGGATAAAATTCCCTTCGTTTTCATCTTTGTCAATGTTGGATTGATATGAAATTGATTTATTTTGCTCTAGCATTTTTAGCTGCTGGCACCATACGACACTTGTCGGTCCATCACTTGTGGTTTCCAGTCGTCTTCTGGTCCCCACTCTACCTGGAAACATGGAGACTAAAGCAGCAGAGTCCTGTCTGGGATTTATGTGAATATGACAACGAAGAAAAGAAAAGAGATGAAAAAAACTAAAACTAAAACTGAGCATTTAGAAAAAAAACAAAACTAATAAAAACTAGCAAACCTGCAATTAAAACTGACTGAATTAGAGAAAAAAAGTCCAAACTAAATAAAACTAAACTATAATGAAAAATCCAAAGCTATTATAACCTTGGTTAGAGGTGGAGCAGGTGCATTAGTTATCAGTCAATCAAATTATTACAAAATTTTTACAAACAGTCAAAATCAACAATTCATTTACAAGATCAAGGTCATTATCATTAATGAAAACTAACGAAATGACGAAAACTAGAAATTGAAAGAACATTTTTGTTAACTGAAATAAATAAAAACTATAATTAAAAGAAAAAAACGATAACTAACTGAAACTGTATTGTGTGTTTATAAAACTAACTAAAACAAAAATCAGTTTTCTTTTACATATTTGAAGGTTTTTCAAAAAAGTCACGCAATAATTTCTTTCCCTGGTAACTAATTACATTGATGAAGGAGTAATTTGGCTACTAATTCAATTACTTTTGAGGCAAAGTAACAAGTAACTATAAGTAATTACTTTTTTACAATAATTTTCCCAACACTGGAAATGAACGAAGCAATAAAGAATATTGTGTTTAGTTGGAGTCTCTGCTCCAATGAAACAACAACAAAAAACAAAAATATTACAGTTAAATATATGTTTTGTTTATATTTTCAAAATTTTGTAAAACAAGGTTATTATTGTTAATGAAAACTAACGAAATGAGGAAAACTAGAATTGAAAAAAACATTTTCGTTAACTGAAATAAATAAAAACGAGAATTAAAAAAAAAAAAAAAAGATAACTAACTGAAACTGTATTGTGTGCTTACAAAACTAACTAAAACATATAAAAATTACGGATAAAATTCCCTTTGTTTTCATCTTTGCCAGTGTCAGATTGATATGAAATTGATTTATTTCACTTGAGCAATTTTCTCTGCTGGCACCATACGACACTTGATGGTCCGTCACTTGTGGTTTCCAGTCGTCTTCTGGTCCCCACTCTACCTGGAAACATGGAGACTAAAGCAGCAGAGTCCAGTCTGGGATTTATGTGAATATGACAACGAAGAAGAAAAAAAGAGATGAAAAAAACTAAAACTAAACTGAAACTAAGCATTTAGAAGAAAACAAAAACTAATAAAACTTAGCAAACCTGCTCTAAAACTAATTAAAACTAACTGAATTACACTGTAAAAAAAAAAAATCTGTAATTCAACAGAATTTTCACTGTTTATTTTACAGATTTTTCCTGTATTTTTAAGATACACGAAAATATCAATGAAATGACAAAAACAGACTGTGATTTTACATGTTAAATGTAAAATAACATGAAAAAACTGTAACTGTGAATAACCATAAAATTTCCATTTTTTAAAAGAAATTTTTTCTTTTTTCACAGAAAAATACAGTTAAAACACATTTACAAATGTATCGTAATATCACAAGTATTTCTTTTCTATTTATGAGATTAACCTGTTTATTTAAAGTTTAATACAGAAAAAAAAACAAAACAAAAACAATAAATAAAACCAGATAAAATCACTGACAGTTAACTGTAAAAGAAGTGTTTGTTCTGTCAGTTTAACCAGACTTGTTTGTTAATTGACAAATATCTTGTGTAATTACAGGAGGTTTCAAAACAAAAATGTTGAATAAATGTATTTTTGTGAATATATAACATGTATAAGCACTGATAAACTGTGCAAATACAGTTTTTATCAGTGGACTGTACAACTGAGTCTCATTGAAAATTATTTATATATAGGTAATTTGATCGTTTTAATACATGTAAATATTCTTTATTAAACATTAAAACGTCAAAAAAAATATGCAAAATGCTCATGTAAAGTTAGGGCAAAAAACTGTATTTTAATTACAGAAAATTACTGTATTTTTATGAGATGGTTATTTTCCGTTATTTAACATCATTTTTTTGGCGCCCCACTTGCTGGAAATTACCATTTTTCTTTGGGGGGGGGTCTTTTTCGACAGTGTAGAGAAAAAAAAGTCAAAACTAACTAAAACTAAATTATAATGAAAAATCTAAAACTGTTAGAACCTTGCTCCTGCCTCTCGTTCGTCCGTTTCCATCGGTGAAATCTCCTCCAAATCCACTGCCTTCGTTTCCTGCCCGTCACTGCTGATCAGTCTGTGAATCTGTCTAATCCACGGATCACCGACTAACTCTCCGTGAGCGTGTTGGAGGCTGGTCCGTGCACCAGAACCAGGCCCGTCCCGCTCCTCGTCTCCATCCTCCGTGTCTTCAAACCCACTTCATTAGCGGCTGTCTGTTGGCAGGCTGCTGCCTCTCGGTGGCGGCCGGTGCCACTCGCAGCTGGAGGTTTGCGCTTCAGGGTATTTTCATAACGGGGGGAGAACAGTCCCAGCACCCCCTCACCATCTGTCTGAGGGAATTGGCTCCATTTCCCAGCTGAAGCCTCTTTCCCTGTTTCCACCTTCACCCTCATCATCTTCTGCCTCCTCAGACTCCTCACAGGTGCTGTTTTGCTTCTTGTCAATAATTACTGTATTGTGAAACAGCAAAAGGAGCTCAGCTGCTTTCTTTTTGGACCAGGGTGAAGCACTTGTGTGTCATTATTACAGAATCAGAAATACGTGTGGTTCCATTCAAATGAACAGTCGTAGGTGTGTCAGTGATGGAGACCCTGAAGGAGACGCTGGACCCACTGACGGAGGGTCCGACTGTTTCAGTAAAAAAAAAAAGAAATATAACCACGTTTGGGCTTCAGCCTGCAACACAGGGTCAGAATCTATCTATCTATCTATCTATCTATCTATCTATCTATCTATCTATCTATCTATCTATCTATCTATCTATCTACTCAGACTTTCACGATCCAATATGGTTTCTTTCTTTCTGAATGTTTTTTTATCTCTCTATAATATTTTCCTGAAAAAAATAAGTCATTACCTACCCAAAAATGTAAGTTTGGTGTAGAGTATTGTAATTTATTTATTTATTTATTTTTTTTATGTATGTTCAATATTTTTATTGTTTTTCAAAACAGCCAAGTAGCTTACAGAAATACAAAGGAGAAAAGAAATTAATTACTACAAAAGAAAGAAAGAGAAAGAGAACAAGAAAAAGAAAATTGGAAGTAAAATAAAATAGGACATACAACTCAAGATGATAAGGTACATGATGTTGCATCATGAGTAAACTGGCTGGATTCCACATATGCTGTGTTTCCACTACGTGGAACTGGCTCGACTGGACTCTGGTACCAGGTCCTATTCCTGAAGACCGTTTCCATTACAGGATACTACTGACTTTACAGTACCTGGTCGTCATAGCGATGTGGCACGTTACTTCCGTGTCGTCTGCTCAAAGATGTTACTGATAAACTCGCTCGTTGCGTGTTGTCTCATCAAATTCATGCTGAAATTTTTACATCATCCACCAAAGACTGAATCTCCTGTCTGAATGGTGTAGTTTTACAGGCTGTCATCATGTGTGTTAACCTACCGCTATATTTACTGTCAACTTCTGCATCTGTTTTGTGTAAAACGGCGGGTCACAGAGACAACTCTGACCAATACATACGACAATACAATCTTATTATAATTTAATTTTTTTGAACAGATGTTAACCTTCCCTAGACTTCACCCAAATGTGAGGTTCTTCTGCTGAGTGTTGTGAACTATTGGCATGATATGACAATAAGGGAAATAATAAACAATACGCCGACGTCGACGCAGTGAGTTGTTTTCCAAGAATTCCACATGAAACAGTGAGAGCCAAGACGGTAGAATCCAGGCCTTTGTGTGACGGATCCAGGCCAAAGCCGGCTGCTGTTGTTGGCTGCGTTCAGAAGAGTCTTCGACCTGATCAAGAAACACAGACTTCAAAAGGATCCATCCCTGGAATGAGGACGGAGCATCATCTACCGTTTGATCTCCTCATCACTCCTCCTACTTCACTCTATATTTCTGTTTTGTTCACGTCAAAGAAGCGTCACACGTCCATAAGAACACGATAAATGAAATATGTCGGATGGGTTCGATAGCGCACATGCTTTTGTTGCTTCTTCTTCTGCTGTTCTTCAGTGCAGCTGCTTCGGGTTATTGCTTTTTTTTTCATTTTACACTTATCTATAATTCAGAATGCTTGTGGAAGTGTTGTGCCAGTGAGCAGAGACCCAGTTTACTGATGTGGTCACTCGTATCGTTTCAGACCACAACATGTTCTGATATAGGCAGACTTGATTTATTCATCACTTCTACTTGGTTAGTTTATTCATAGGCCTGTGGATCAGATTGACATGACACTTTAAGGAACACGAAACTGTCCACATCAAAGTTTGTGTCTGAGATTCAATCATTTATGTCATTAAAGGAAAAGGATAGACTTTAAATGCACAAAAACAGCCAATTTTCCTTTGAGAAACTAGTGAGAAATAAAGTGGAAAACGTACAAGGAAAATCACTTGTATATGAAAAAATAGTTTTAAAAAGTCATATATGAGTGAGGAAAAATTATTGGGGTTTTTTTGTTGGGTTTTTTTTAATTTGCCACTTTATTCTTAGAGACTCTCTGACCTTTTTCTCACTATTTTTATGTTTATTTATCATTTTGTTTTACCTAAAGTAGCTCTGATACACTATCAGAGGTGATATTCTGAGAAAACTGATAAACTAAAGATGTAGATTTATGAGAAAAAAACAAACAAAAAAATCTAACAAAAACCCACTATTTGCTCCGTATTTTTACTTGTTTTTTTTTTTGTTTTTTTTTTTTACCCTCATTGCAAGGAACACGAAACTGCCCACATGAATGTTTGTGACTGAGATTCAATCATTTATGTCATTAAAGGAAAAATATGAGCCTTAAATGCACAAAAACAGCCAATTTTCCTTTGAGAAACTAGTGAGAAATAAAGTGGAAAATATACAAGGAAAATCACTTGTATATGAAAATATAGTTTTAAAAAGTCATATATTAGTGAGGAAATTTTTTTATTTTTTTTATTTGCCGCTTTATTCTTAGAGACTGTCTGACCTTTTTCTCAGTATTTTTATGTTTATTTATCATTTTGTTTTACCTAAAGTAGCTCTGATACATTGTCAGAGGTGATATTCTGAGAAAACTGATAAACTAAAGATGTAGATTTATGAGAAAAAACAAACAAACAAAAAAATCTAACAAAAACTCACTATTTGCTCTGTATTTTTACATGTTTTTTTTTTTTTAACCCTCATTGCAAGGAACACGAAACTACCCACATGAATCTTTGTGACTGAGATTCAATCAGTTTTGTCATTAAAGTATGAGGCTTAAATGCACAAAAACAGCCAATTTTCCTTTGAGAAACTAGTGAGAAATAAAGTGGAAAACGTACAAGGAAAATTGCTTGTATATGAAAAAATATAATTTTTTTTTATTTTATAAAGTCATATATTAGTGAACATTTTGAGGAAAAATTATTGTTTTTTTTTTTTTTTATTTGACACCTTATTCTTAGAGACTCTCTGACCTTTTTCTTGTTATTTTTATGTTTATTTATCAATTTGTTTAACCTAAAGTAGATCTGATACACTGTCAACAAGGTGATATTCTGAGAAAACTGATAAACTAAAGATGTAGATTTATGAGAAAAAAACAAACAAAAAAATCCAACAAAAACCCACTATTTGCTCTGTAGTTTTACATGTTTTTTTTTTTTTTTTTTTTTTAACCCTCATTGCAAGGAACACGAAGCTGTCCACATCAAAGTTTGTGGCTGAGATTCAATCATTTATGTCATTAAAGGAAAAGTATGAGCTTTAAATGCACAAAAACAACCAATTTTCCTTTGAGAAACTAGTGAGAAATAAAGTGGAAAACGTATAAGGAAAATCACTTGTATATGAAAAAATAGTTTTAAAAAGTCATATATGAGTGAGGAAAAATTATTGGTTTTTTTTTTGTTGTTGTTTTTTTTAATTTGCCACTTTATTCTTAGAGACTCTCTGACCTTTTTCTCATTATTTTTATGTTTATTTATCATTTTGTTTTACCTAAAGTAGCTCTGATACACTGTCAGAGGTGATATTCTGAGAAAACTGATAAACTAAAGATGTAGATTTATGAGAAAAAAACAAACAAAAAAATCTAACAAAAACCCACTATTTGCTCTGTGTTTTTACATGTTTTTTTTTTTTTTTAATACCCTCATTGCAAGGAACACGAAACTACCCACATGAATCTTTGTGACTGAGATTCAGTCAGTTTTGTCATTAATGTATAAGGGCTTAAATGCACAAAAACAGCCAATTTTCCTTTGAGAAACTAGTGAGAAATAAAGTGGAAAACGTACAAGGAAAATTGCTTGTATGTGAAAAAATAGAATTTTTTTTTTACTTTATAAAGTCATATATTAGTGAACATTTTGAGGAAAAATTATTGTTTTGTTTTTTTTATTTGCCACCTTATTCTTAGAGACTCTCTGACCTTTTTCTTGTTATTTTTATGTTTATTTATTAATTTGTTTAACCTAAAGTAGATCTGATACACTGTCAACAAGGTGATATTGTGAGAAAACTGATAAACTAAAAATGTAGATTTATGAGAAAAAAAACAAAAATCCAACAAAACCCCACTGTTTGCTCTGTAGTTTTACATGTTTTTTTTTTTAACCCTTATTGCTGTTGTACTAAACATCATCAAGCTCTTATCAAATAAAGCCTCAAAGTGGGAGGAGGTAAAAAAAAATTAATATCTGTACTTCTTCTCATGAAATAAAAGGAGATCAGTCTCTACTTTCACTGGAGGAGAACTCAACTAATTCAACGTCCATATATGACTTCTATCGGTGATCAATAGTAACTATACTGATATCTGTAACCATGTACATGTTGTAAACCATTAAAATATGGACCTTTAGAAGGAAAGGCACATTTTTAAT
The DNA here is from genome assembly GCF_902148855.1 of Sphaeramia orbicularis. Taxonomy (NCBI): domain Eukaryota; kingdom Metazoa; phylum Chordata; class Actinopteri; order Kurtiformes; family Apogonidae; genus Sphaeramia; species Sphaeramia orbicularis. Next base: position 6,560,722 of record NC_043957.1, read on the forward strand.
ATTTGCAAAATTTGTCAAAAATTACACATTTCACAAAACTGTGTAAAAGTTTGCAGACATTATCTCTAGGAAACCACATAAAAAAATTGAAATGAATTCGACCAGGAGTTTTGGAGAAGGTTCTTGAAATCTGAACATTGGTGACCTTGAGTTTAACCCTTCAAGGTCACTAAAGGTCAAAGGTCATGGACAGAAATGGAAGTCCAAATATGACTTTCTATCAGTGATCAATAGTATCTATACGGATATCTGTAACTATTTACATGTTATAAACCATCAAAATATGGACCATTAAGAAGGAAAAGAACATTTTTAATATATCGAAAAATTTGTTGAAAATTGAAAAATCAAAAAAAAAAATTAAAACTTTGAACAAACTTTGTAGACACTGGGCTGCTGAAGATATATATAAAATTTAAATTAATCCGACCAGTAGTTTCGAGAAGAAGATTGTTGAGATGTAGACACTGGTGACCTTGAGTTTGACCATTCAAGGTCACTAAAGGTCAAAGGTCATGGACTCAAATGAAAGTCCATATATGACTTCTATCAGTGATCAATAGGAACTATACTGATATCTGTAACCATGTACATGTTATAAACCATCAAAATATGGACCATTAGAAGGAAAGGCACATTTTTAACATCCTCCTGAGACCCAGCAATGCATGTTTATCCTCTGTACAGCTTTATTTATTTAAAAAACAAACACTGTCCACTGCAAAGGACATTCCATAGAAATATTTTTAAAACTTAAGAAAATTATTTAAGGTAAAAAAAAAAAAAAAGCAAAAACTTTTCTTTTTCTGGTTCTCAGGAGGATATTTCAAAAAATTTGTCAAAAATTCAAAAAGCAAAATTCATCAAAACTGTGAACAAACCATATCTCATGGCCTATGGGCTGCTGAGCTAATAAATAAATAAATAAATAAAACCCCCACCTTGGCTGTCAGCCGGTGACACCTGCTCTGCCTGACGTCTTCCCATTAAGTTCAGCACATGCTGAGGAGATGAGATATTAAAGCAGAGATGTGAAGGGACTGAAGCAGCGAGATGGTGAACGACAGGACGACTGAGGCTGAAAGCACAAAGATGGAATGAAAGGAACGATTAAAGGGAGAAACGACAAGGAGGGATGGAGGAGAGATGGCTGAAATAAAGAGGGAGAGTGGAGGTTCAGAACACAGAGAACGACGTCAGATAAATGAATAAGAGCAGTGCGTTGACCTGTGGGGATGCACGGGTTCTAGAGGTGGTAGGGTTTGTGCTGTTGTGTATTCGTTCATATATTTGTCCATGCTGTTCTGCATTATGGGATGGCCATGGCTCAGAAGGTAGAGCGGGTCGTCCGATAACCGAAGGGTTGGCGGTTCGAATTCCACTCTGTCCCAGTCATGTGCTGTTGTGTCCTTGGGCAAGACACTTCAGCCACCTTGCCTCCAGTGTCGTTCACACTGGTGTATGAATGCATGGGAACGCTCGGGGGTGGTGGGAGGGGCCGCCTGGCACAAATTGGCAGCCACGCTTCCATCTTGTGGCTTCAAATGTAGTTTACCACCACCAGAGGGAGAATGTGAGAGCGAATGAATAATGGTTTGGGTCCCTTGGAAAGTACCATAGAAATCTAATCCATTATTACCTCTGCCAAGGAGGTTATGTTTTTGCCAGCACTGGTCTGTCTGTCTGTCTGTCTGTCTGTCTGTGTCTGTCTGTCTGTCTGTGTCTGTCTGTCTGTCTGTGTCTGTCTGTGTCTGTCTGTGTCTGTCTGTCTGTGTCTGTCTGTCTGTCTGTGTCTGTCTGTCTGTGTCTGTGTCTGTCTGTCTGTCTGTGTCTGTCTGTCTGTCTGTCTGTGTCTGTCTGTCTGTCTGTCTGTGTCTGTCTGTCTGTGTCTGTCTGTCTGTCTGTCTGTCTGTCTGTGTCTGTCTGTGTCTGTCTGTCTGTGTCTGTCTGTCTGTCTGTCTGTCTGTCTGTGTCTGTCTGTCTGTCTGTCTGTGTCTGTCTGTCTGTCTGTGTCTGTCTGTCTGTGTCTGTCTGTCTGTCTGTCTGTGTCTGTCTGTGTCTGTGTCTGTCTGTCTGTCTGTGTCTGTCTGTCTGTCTGTCTGTGTCTGTCTGTCTGTGTCTGTCTGTCTGTCTGTCTGTCTGTCTGTGTCTGTCTGTGTCTGTCTGTCTGTGTCTGTCTGTCTGTCTGTCTGTCTGTGTCTGTCTGTCTGTCTGTGTCTGTCTGTGTCTGTCTGTCTGTCTGTCTGTGTCTGTCTGTCTGTCTGTCTGTCTGTGTCTGTCTGTCTGTCTGTCTGTCTGTGTCTGTCTGTCTGTCTGTCTGTGTCTGTCTGTCTGTCTGTCCGTCCGTCCGTCCGTCCGTCCGTCCGTGTGCAGGATAACTCATAAAGTTATGGACAGATTTGGATAAAAGTTTCAGGAAATGTTGATACTGGCACAAGGAACAAATGATTTAATTTTGGTGGTGATGGGGGGGGGGGCATGGGGGGGGGCACTGATTGGCCTTGGCAGAGGTCTGCGCTCTCCAAGTGCTTCTAGTTATTATTATGATGATGATGATGATTGTGACGGCCCCGCACCTTTCTGGGCACTAGGGGTCTGTCAGTTTTCTTTTTCAGACGGAGATGTCCTGATTAGTTGCACCTGTGACGGATGTGACGCCTATTTAAGCAGTCCGACCTGGATGATCATTCTCTCTCTCTGGTCTGGCCCGGTCTGCTCTGATCTGCTCGGCTCTGGTCTGGTCTGGTCTGTTCCTGTCCTGCCTTGGTCCACATGCTCCTCTACACTGGTGTTTTTTTGTAGCACATTGTATTTTGGTTATTGTTAGTTTATTTAATAAATCATTGTTACATCTTTACCACCTCCTCCATCTCCATTTTTGTCCAACCTTAGAGCCGAGTTGTGACAATGATGATGATGACGATTATTATTATTATTATTATTATTATTATCATTATTATTATTATTATTATTTGTCCAGCATTCACCACCAAAGCGCTCTGGCCATATCAACGTGATTGTAAGGCTATTGTATTCAAAATTACAAATATCTGCCAAAAATATTGGTCCTGTCAACTTGTCGTTTTCACTAGTCTGTTCATTGACCAAAAAATACATAAGTATGACAAACTGCAGCAGTCAGCTCTGTATGGATTTAATGTGAATCCATGCACACACACACACACACACACACACACACACACACACACACACACAGAGGCCACTTATCTTTTATAATATTGATAATCAGTGACAGAAGGAGACGACACACACAGACTCACATTTTACGTTTACATGTTAACATTGAACAAAGTGGTGATGGAGAGGTCGTTATGTGCATATTTAAATGCATTTGCAAAATTTAGCCTTCAGCCCTAAACTGCTGCAATTCAAAGTTATTTTAGTTCAGGTGCCAAATTCAGCCCAGTTTGATCTGAAAGGGGCTGGACCGTTAACCAATAAAGACTACCTCTTCTAGGTGGTCTTCGGTTTGAATCAGAGTTCGCATGTTTGTATTCATGCCTAAAAAAAAAAACAAAAAAAAAAAAACGTCTGGACTTTCCGGGGAAACAGACTCTGGTCTATTTAAAATGGACTAAAGGAAGTTGATCTGAACACAGCCTAAACAGACAAATGGAGTAGATTAAAAACTGGAATATTTACCTCTGAGAAAAGAAGAATGGATTTACTCTAATTTTTTTTTTTTTTTTTTTAAGTCCAGAAATATGCAGTTTGTAGATATTACTGGTCACACAAGCAGCTGCAGGAATGTAAACGTATTCAACATGAGGCAAACCTAGGATAACGTTAGCCTTTCATAACGTTAGCCTACTCACGCAGTTTAACTATTGGCGACAAAATCTCTTCTCTAAATGTGCAGTCACATGACCAATAGTTTAAACAGTGACTCATCTGGAAGCCACCTTAAAACTTACCTCAGAAAGTAGGTTCTCTTGATATGTGTCACTCATTCGAAAGACGTTTATTCTGCCTTTCTTGTTCACATTTCCCATAATCACGCATCTTTCAAGGAGACGTGCACTGACCTGTCAATCACCTGGGGTTTAGCTGGCACCTGAGCAGGTGTCCAGTCGGGTTCCAGAGGTGGACAGAGCTAGTTAGCAATAGTTCCCTCGGCAAGACCTGCCCTACTCTGCCTCTGATTGGCTCATCAGTCCTCATGCCCAGCGTTAACCAATCTAATCAGTGAAGGCAGTGAGTACTAGCCAATTAGAGGCAGAGTAGGGCGGGTCATGGCTTCACCATCCAAGGGGGAAAAAAATGGGCAATTTGTCTCAGATTCGACTGAATGGAGCACATCGGGGGGATTTAGAAGAGGGTATACGCAATGACTGAAAAATAAGTGGGTACACTCCGTATAGCCCTGTAGACCCTGGACCACACCACTGCTGCAGGAACACAGCAGGAAAACTTCCATCCCATTAACAATTTAAACGTAGAATCACAGTCACTGAACCACACTTCCATTCCATAAAATGCTCCTTTAAGGCCCTGAAGGTAAAACCCTTCCACCAAATTTGGGAGCCTGCAGGGGTCCGCTCCCATTGGCCGTTGGGAGCGGCAGCGAGGCCGAGTCTGCATGTGTTTGACATTCACATTAGTCCCAGAGGTGTTGGACGGAGCTGAGGTCAGGGCTAGTACAGACCACACACTGGAGACGGATCTGTGCATAGATTGGACTCAGAACACTGGGGAATGTTAAAGGTCCTCCCTCAGATAGTTGAGCCTGTTGAATGTGCAGAACCACGAAGCTACCAGCATATAGGAGACACCACACTGTAAGCCCGGAATTTGTATTTACTAAAATGCTTTAATTACAATGCACTTAAATGATTTCAGTTTTATGATGTTACTATAAAATGTTCAGTATATTCTACTAATTTGTAGACATAGTTGAAAGTACAAAAAAGTTTAAGTTGAATGGAATTAAATCACTAAGTTTTAGTCATGACCACATCTTTTTATCTGTGCATTGCATTGTGGGTATTGGGCATGTTGTTGTAAATGTGTTCTTTTTCTGTGCAGGGGTTCAGCGGGGTTGTTGTGTTAGTGTTAATTTGGATTTAATGTGTGTATGGCAGTGTTTATTGGCCTTTTTGTGTTTGTTTTTGTATTTTTGTAGAGCTGCACCATGAGTCAGAGGAAGAACTATGGCTTTACTGTTCATCTGAAACTGTTTTTGTACAATGGAAATCTTACTGTCTTGTTAAATTAAAAGCAGTTCCAGTACTAGCAAACAACATTGACCTAACTTCCATTCATGCTACAATATATTAAGTTGAATAATTTCATAACTATTTTGGTCAGGAATAGGATTTTAAGTTTGATTAACTTAAAAAAAAAGTTGTTTAATCAATGATAAATTATTCTGGCTGCAATTTAGAAAATTAGTCAGTGTAAGCTAAAATGCTGAGTTGAATGGTTGGATAGTGGGGTTGATTTTACAACAGATTTAAAGTACAAATAACTTGTCTTTTAGTGTTTTCTACTTAATAGTTTAAGTTCAATACTTTTAGCATTAAAGTTGAACCTACTTAAACCAATTGATTAGTCGATCATTACTCAAATCATTTAAGTGCAATCACTTGCCTCAAATTTTTTGAGTAAACTCTACTTATCCAGGCTTACAGTGTGTGAGAACTCCCATAATGCCCCTGGAGACAACAAAAGAAAGACATGGGTGAGGACAGAGTCTGTCCTGGATAATGACTGACTTTGTATTTTAAATAGAATGTGAGTCTGTGGGTGCCAGGGCTTTGTAGAACCGCCCCCTAGTGGTCATCGGTGGTATTAGAACTTCATGATATTCTGCATCGGCTTTGTTTTTGAGGAGAGGGCGTAACAATCTGAGATGTTTTGAAACCCATCCATTCATTTTTGTCCTCTTTAGGGGACATTTTTGTCTTCATATAGAGGAGATAACATTCCTGTAGTGCACTAGTGCTGCTACTGGGAATAGATGAACATGTACACTTTATATTCTGCTATAGTTTATTCTGTTTTATTTCTTTTTTTTTTTTTACCTCTTTTTTTAAATGAATGGCATTTAACAGTGACAAACTGTATCTCAATTCTCTGTATGTCTTTGTTATTATATATACTGACTGACTGACTGACTAACACTCACTCACACTCACACACACTCACGACTACCGGACATCGGTGGTAAACAACATTGGTCTTTTCAGCGTCTCTTTCCTCGTGGTTGTCTTTCACTGGACCTGAACTGATCCAAACAGGACTGTACTGATGGCAGAGGGTCTTCAGTCTCTTCCTTCCAGGTTGACATCATATTTATTGTTTTGTTTTTTTTTTATCTTGCAACAGGTGCTATTTTGTATTTCAGGTCAATGTGCGCTCCTTCAATATGTCCATGTGGAACTTGGCCGGATTTAATCGAACAACGTCTTTAGTCACTTTTTCTTTTTCTCAACATACTGTGTCATTTCAGTACAGCTGTTTACTGTATGTGTAGCGTTACAGGCCTTTTTTATTTTCATATATATATATATATATATATATATATATATATATATATATATATATATATGTATATGTATATATATATATATATGTATATGTATATATATATATATATATATATATATATATATATATATATATATATATATATAAAATGAAAAAAAATGTTTGCATCCTGTTGTTTCCAATCAACACAAGTAGTTAATGGAAAAAAACAGAACTTTTACTTCCGTGGGTCTCAGGAGGATTTAAATCCACTCAGTTGTGATACTTGAAATGATGGAAAATTACAAAGTAAATTTCTTTTCCAACACTTTTTCACTTCATTCTGGATTAACCCATAAAGACCCAGTGGGACTTTTGAGTCAGTTACAAAATTACTTTTTCTCTATATTTAACCTTCATTAAGTGATTTATCACAATTTATGATGTGGGTCATATCTGATGACCATGAAAAGATGAATACCCCAATTATTGACATGTATTGATTGGATTAGTGGATCAACACGTATTAAACAGTTTAGATCAGTAGATGCTTTAGGTGGACGTTTGGGTCTTTAAGGGTTAAAACCACCTCCTCCATCATTTTATTGTGGGCAGACATCACTTCTGTCCTTTACGAGGTTCTGTTCCTTTACTGTGATGGACAGAGGAGATGAGGACAGCTGTAACACTCTGCCACACATTGACCTGGTGTCTACATCCGCGGTTAGTCCTGTTTATAGACAGACCAGGTCATAAATCTACTGGGGGAGGGGGGGGACACATCTATAGCATTTTCACACACTCACACAAGCAGAGTTCACTGGACGTGCACATTTATATCATTGCTGTCGAGCAGAAACCTCTTATGTCCAAAACGTTTTTTTTTTTTCAGGAAATTGGAAAAATAATGTATATTCTAAATAAATGAACGGAGTTAAGAGATGTGGACACAAGAAGTTTTCAACAGTTTTCATAGGTTAAATATTTCTAAAACTGTCAGGCCAACGTGAAGATTGACCAATAGAATGACAAAAAGACCAAAAATGGACTTAAGAGGTTTCTGCCCAACAGCTACGATAGGATTTGTTGTAAATATAACGCTGGATTTGCAGTTTAGCTCATTTTTATTGAAGAGGGTTGAAAAAAATCTGTATGTTTTGTCTTGTTTTGTTGTAATTTTCCTTTTATTCTTTATTTTTCACATTTCATTTCCTCCATCTCTTGTCTCTCAGTTTGCATTTTATTTCTTTAGCTTTCTTTTTATAGTTATCTTTTGTCTTTTTGAATTTCCTTCATTTTTCTGCCTTTTCCTTTTCTGTCTTTTGTTTTTCCTCCTTCTCTTCCTATCTTTTCTGTCCGCTTGTTTGGTTCGAATCAGAGTTTGTATGTAACAGTAGCGGCTTTTCCATCGGACATCTGCGCAAAACTTTACCGATATTTACTAAATGTCGAAAAAACAGAAGTGCGTAATGTCGGTTTTTCCATAAAATCACAAATGTGATGATTTCTTTATTTATTATCACGAAGTGACATGAGAAGTCATTCCATAAACATGGCGACAAACATAAATATGGTGTTGATTTACAGATATATTCATTATTATTATTATATATTTCCCCTCTATCTTGTACTAAATTAAAGATGATTGGCTTTCCTGGTGTGTCCACACATACCGCAACATGTTTCTTTTAAAACTCTTCTTCTTCTCTTGTTGTAACGTCCTTCAACATCCATTTTTTTTTTTTTTTATTCACATTACTCTAGCTGCATAAAAACGTCTTTCCATTGCAGTTTTCTGTGATATATCAATTGCGCTACACCCAAAAAAACACCTCTTGCCAACGCAAAAATTTTAATCTAAAAGCAAGAGTGTTGGCAAAATTGTCATTTTTCCATTAGGTAAATTTTATGTGCAAGTTCTTTGTTTTTGTTTTTTTATACTCAGTGCATTTTATAGGTTGCAGAATGTAAACACGGGTTCCAGATGTGAATATATAAAGGTAAAAACATTATCAAATCAAGTTAAATAGGGCAGTCATACCTCTTCCTCTTATACTATATTTATTACAACCGTGTCTAACAAAGCCTTCCTTTTTTTTTTAATTCAAGAAAGGAAAAACAATATATGCTGCATTTTAGATACAGTGTCTTGATTTGTTTTTCTTAGTTTAACCAATCAAATCCCCTCCCTCCCACCCTTCACACATACAGACAAACTACCACTAAACATGAAACAAAACAAAGCAAAACAAAATTTTTAAAAAATAAAGAAAAATGGGGGGGGGGGGGGGCACAATACTGTAAATCATAATGTGGGTAAATTAAATAAGGGACACTTTCATGCTTTATTTGTAGCTTCTAACTTTATGCACAAGTTATATTTGCGCAATTTGAAGGTCAGTGAAAAAGTGACTAATAACAATTTAACCCAAACTAACCAACGCAATGATATTTATCCCATAATATAAAACTCTATTCTGGCATTTGTCATTGTTGTTTTGTATCCCAGACCCCTGTTAGAAAAGAAAACACCTGAATTCAACATGTCCACATACTTTCGTCCACTTGGTGTAAACCACAGTCCGTTTCTTTCCTTTTCTGATGCTCTTCTTCTTTCTTTGTATTTTCATGGACGTTTTCCCGTTGGCGCATTATTAAGTGTGTGAAGCGTTTGCAACAGAAGCTCATGTCACATGCTGTAATTGCTCTTTATTGTCAGAAACACTTTGAAAAGTGTGAACGTAGGATCAGTGCGTCCAGACTGTCAGTGAATCTACAGCCCACGTGGTGTTTTTCACTCTGTATGATGGCTCCCATTGTTCTGGCTGAGGTGGATCATACCCGCACTATCACAACCACTTTACATCCACTTCACACAAGGTCAGCCCCCCCCCCCCCCCCCCCCCCCATCTTATCGAGCTTGTGCATCTGTATTCATTTCGCCTCCATTCACAGCGAACAAGCGAATACGGTGAATACCTGCAGCTCCTCGGCCTCTTACGCCCACATTAACACTTTGGAACATTTGCATCCTTGTTTTTTTTAGATACAAATCTGGTTTTATTTGGGTAAAAAAAAAAAGAAAAACATGAATGTAAAGCATCCACTCAACATATCCTCATTCAGTCACTTCAATAATGTGCAATAACCTGCAAAATGTGAATTATATGCAATAAGTCAAGCAATAATCTGCTGTTCTGCAATAAAAAAATGCAATATTTATATTTATTCAATATATATCAAAATATAAATGCACTTTTTTTTTATATAGACATGGTTCATAGATATACATACTGTTAATATTGTAAATATTGTGTCTATTCATATTGTATGTCTATTTTTTATTCTACTTAGCTCTATTCTTGTCTTTTGTGAAGTTTTTTGTTGTATCTTCTTATGTTATTTTTAGTTTTTGTCATTTTATATTCGTTCTATTCTTATTTCTATAGTTTTGGTGTTTTATTAATATTGTTGCACTGACTGGAGTAGAACAACGGCAATAAAGGCTGTTCTATTCTGTTCTATTCTATTTGATTCTATTCTGTTCTATTCTTTTCCTATTCTACTCTATTCTTTTGTGTTCTATTTTATTCTATTCTGCTCAACTCTGTTCAGTTCTATTCTATTCTACTCTGTTCTGTTCTATTCTTTTCTATTCTATTCTACTTGACTCTGTTCTGTTCTACTCAGTTCTATTCTACTGTATTCTGCTTTATTCTGTTCTATTCTATTCTATTCTATTCTATTCTATTTTTTCTTTTCTTTTCTTTCTATTCTATTCTGTTTTTTGTATTCTATTCTATTCTATTCTATTTTTTCTTTTCTTTTCTATTCTATTCTGTTTTTTCTATTCTATTCTATTCTATTCTATTCTATTCTATTCTGTTTTTTCTATTCTATTCTATTCTATTCTATTCTAAGTTCATTGTACTTTCAGTCACAGCCTTTGGAGAACAGACACTGTGACAAGACTGAGTAAACAGTGAGATGAAGGAAGGAGTGGGGGAGGACAAGGGGAGGGGGGGGACAGATGGAGGGGTGGAGGTATGAAGGGATGAGGCGATAAAAAAGGAGGGAGTCAGGACAGGAGGTTTGGGTAAGGAGGAGAATGTGGGTCAGACTGCAGCTCTGACGGACCCAAGGACGGCGTCTCCTTCACAACACGTTAACACACGTTCCATCCATTCCAAGTGCAGCCTCTGCTGCACACACACACACACACACACACACACACACACACACACACACACACACACACACACACACATCCAACAGGTGCACAAAGAACGACCAAAGCCACAGCCGGCCTCTGAAATGTGCAACATGTGCGCACACACCTTTATTTTTGCATTTTGTCAAACAGAGCTACAAGTGGTGTTTTGAATGAAGGCTTCAGTCCCACAGATGAAACCCCCCAAACAAACAGAAGCAAAAGCAGCGTTCAGTTTAAAAAGACTCCACAGTGGGTACGGTGACATGATGGTTTTTAAATCCGATTTATTTTTCCAGAAGAAATTAATTCGGAACTAAAGTATTTTCTCTTCTGTTTCCATGGAAATGTTAAACCTGAATAAAGGTTTACATGAGCTATTAATGAGGTAGATCAGTGAGCTGAAGGGTTTGTGCTGCGCTTCTGTTAGCTTAGCTTAGCATAGTCACTGCATTTCCATGGTCACACGTAGCCAGTTTTTTAAAGGTGATTTGTTGTCTTTTGTAAGCGATTTTGCGAAATCCGATTCTCTCTAATTATTTCTTTAGATCTGCGACTTACTGAACTCATACAATCTGTGGACTATTGTGTTGACGGAAGTTGGAAAATCTTTTTGTTGGAAGGGATGCATGCGCTAAATTAGCTTTGCTTTTGCATTTTAGCTTTGCATTAGTTTTTATTTGCCCAGATTTTATTCCTGCAGTAAGTCACATGACCATGATTTGAGCCTCAGTTTGTGATCATATTGACCCCACCGGACTAAAGGAAGGATTAGGGAGAACTGAATTTCACAGAATCACTCATAAAATACTACGGATCACCTCTAAAAGCCTGGCTACGTCTGACCATAGGAATGAAGCCATTATGCTAAGCTAGGCTAAGCTAAGCTAACAGAAGGGCTGCGAGAGCAAGGCAATCGGTGCACTGCAGTGCAAACTGATTTACCCACTTCTGGAACTCATTAGTTCATGACAAATGAATGAATAAAAAACAGGTGTTGAACTGTTCCTTCAGGGTTTTCCAGGCTGGTAGATCCCATCAGAACAGCCCACTGGAACGCTTTGGGAAGACTAGACTGCAGTGCATATTCATCCACCAGCGCAGAATGTGTGCGTCATCGCCACAGGACAAGACACTGAGCATGTGCAGAATGGAAGGAATGAAGTCCAAACGGAAAAAAGGGTTCACATGTCCAGGAAGAATTTAGCTCGGAATTAAAAGGGGATTAAACCAGTGACTTTAATCGGATTTAAATTTTTCTGAACTTTTCTTTTTCAACTGGAATACCGTGCTTACATGGTCATCTGAAATAGGATCTAACATTTATTCAGATTAAACCAGGAATAAAAGTTGTCATGGAAACTCTCGGAGTGTCTTTGTACCAGAACAGAACAGAAGGTCTTCATTAGAACAGGGAGGTCACGCTCATTTTAGTTCAGGGACCACATCAAGAAAAATATGAACTCAAGTGGGTCAGACCAGTACGATAAATAACATAATAATATCAGGGCTGACGAAATTAACCCTTTCATGCATGAATTACGAGAACCTTAATCAAGATTTTTGTGTTTTTATTCCTCTTTAGGCATTTTTTATGAAGCTATTTTCCATAGAGTTGCCAAAACGTCCCCTAAACTGGACACCAAAGAAAGCAAAGAAAACAAGTATTTATTGATATACTGTGTGAAAACTATGGAGTAAGAACATTTTATTGCTGTTGATATGATGTTTTCTCACATTTTAATAAACTCTAATATAAGTCATTACTCACTTCATGGAGATAATATGCAAAAAAACCCAAAACAAAACAACTTTCTGTTAATTACAGTCTAATAACAGTAACAAGCAATTGATTTACACTCAAACATGTTAGATCAGGTTTATCAAGAACAGCAAAGTTCCAGTAATGTTATCAATTGTAATGTATGGGATGATGCATGTGTTAGCAGATATGAAACTAAAACAAAATCCATGAATATACAGGAAATCAGCTGTTGAATAATTGCCCACTGTAGTGACCACTATGCATGAAAGGGTTAATGTGGATTAAACCACCATCATGATTAACCCTTTCATGCACAGTGGTCACTCCAGTGGACAGTTCTTCTCCAGCTGTTCTCTTGTATATTCATAGGTTTTATTGTTTTAGTTCTATATGAGCCAACACAGTGGAAACTTATGCAACATCCCATAATACACTGCAATTCATACCATTACTGTAACTTTGCTGTTCTTGATAAACCTGATCTGCAGTGACATGTTTAAGTGTAAATCAGTTGTTATTTGTTGGACAAAAATAGTTGTTTTTTGCATATTATATGAGGTAATAACTTGTATTAGAGTATGGTAAAATGTGAGAAACATCGAATTAACAGCCTTAAAAATGGTTTTATTTCATTGTTTTCATTTTACTTTCTGATATTGGGTTTTAAATACATATTTCTTTACTTAAAAAATTAAATGCATGGACATTTTTGTAACTCCAAGAAAAAAAAAAAACGATTGCAATTTTTTAAAAATTTTTTTAAACACTCCAGAAAAAAAAATCTTGACTAAGGTTCTCATAATTCATGCATGAAAGGGTTCATGTGATTCTGAATGTTAACTGCATGAACCCATCTGCAGCAGAATGACTGTGAATGTCTCCTCCAACACATTCGGCTCAGTTTGTCCCAGTAGATTTAACGTTAACTAGGGATGGGAACTGATAAGAATTTAACAATTCCAATTCCGTTATCGATTTCACTTATCGATCTGATTCCTTATCGATTCTCATTGGGTGAAGGAATAAAAGTGTACAAACAAATTCAACAATTATTGGAAAAACTGGGTTGATTTTATAACACTATTAAGAGCGGATTTTACTTGATTAGAGTAATGTGCATATAGATCCATGTAAACCCTTGGTTGGTGCCACACACTTTAAATGTTCAATGTTCGTCTAAAACGGGAAAAAAATGGAATGTGAAATATACATGTTTTTTCCCTTTAACTGTAGTTTGTAAGGATGCACCGATACCACTTTTTTCCAGACCGAGTACAAGTATGAGTACTTACATTTGAGTACTTGCCGATACCGAGTACCGATACGAGTCCTTAATAATCCCATTCCAGTTCTTAGTTCCTTTTGTAAATGTGCTTTATTGTCATTGTCATTAGTCTGACCGGAACAAGGTGCTGCTACTGACATTTAATGTGTCGGAATGAGCGTTTGTCAGTTAATCCACCAGGGGGCGCCGCTCTGAATGAACCATACTGGACAAATACCACGAAGAAGAGGAAAGTTTTTTGAGAAGAAGAAAGTCAGTAATAACAAACCTGTAGACGACAGAGGTAACACTAATGTGATACTAATATTGCAGCGTTTTCTCTGGTAAGGTTTAAAAGTTTAGCTTCAGCAGGAAGAGAAAAGAGAAATGAGTGATAAGTTTGGTTTTCACTTCTGTTGGTGGCGGTCCGCACCACTCCATACACCCGCTGGTATTCTCATTCTGTTTACGCATCTGCCAGCACCTGAAAACGGATGGAATTACGCAGAGGACGGACAGAACGCTGCGTCCGTATCTGTCTGTGTCTGGAACGTTACTGTCAGTCAGCGTTACTGTTATCATCGTCATTTATTTTGAAAAATCTCTTCACACTCCACACACATTATTCCTCCTCCTCGTACCTGCTGCACTGAATTGTGAATGTCACACGGCCGTAAGTGGTATCGGTGCATTTGTATCAGATTTCTTTTACGAGTACAAGTACGAGTACACACACTGAGTATTGGAACCGATGCCGATACTCGTATCAGTATCGGTGCATCCCTAATAGTTTGAGTTGCTTTGTATATTTTTACTATTTCTGTCAATGCTCCCCTCTTTGAGTATGTTTTTGTGGTTTTCTTTTTTGTTTGTTTATTTTTCTTTACATACATAGAAGTCATGTATACAATGTAAAATACTGAGATAATGCTGACTGAAAAAAACTAATAATAAAAAGATAATTACACAAAAAAAGTGTACAAACAGGTGTGTTTGCATCAACTGTCTTTTATATTTCCATCTGTGCACAGAAAACATAACATATACAGTATGTACAAATAATAAGAACAGATGACGGCAGGCCCGTTTTGGGGGGGGCACTGTACAGTGAAAGTGAAACTTAAGACACTTTACTAATTCCTCTGTGTCTCCTGTTGTTGTGCATCTCATTTCCTTTCTCTCTTTAACCCCAACTGGTCAAGGCAGACAGCCATCCTTCAGGAGTCTGGGTCTGCTCGAGGTTTCTGCTGTTAAAGGGAAGTTTTTCCTTCCACTGTCACCAATCACAAGTGTTTGCTCCTGAAGGACTCTGTTGGGTCTCTGTAAACTTAATTTGATTTTGATTTGAATTGATAAAGCACTCTGACGCTGTCTGTGAAAAGTGCTCTATAAATAAAATTTACTTACTTACTTACTTACTTTCCCCTACCTTCAGAAACTTTTATTTGAGGGGGCAGGACATTTGTTGCCCCCACCTGAACTGGGCCCAGATGACGCTGTGGTCTTCACTCTGCCGCTACATTCACAAGCGTCGCTAAGTATCGTATCAAACACATGACATTCCTGTAAATGAATCACCTGCTGTGGACAAATGTGTGAGCAGATTAGAGGGATTCCAGCCTTTAGAAGACATGGAAGCTTTGACAGTGTTCATCTGGACCTGGTGTGGTCTGTTTGGAGCGTTTCTGCCTTAACGCCATGTTGGCTATGTTCTGACCAAAACAATGCAGCGTACGCGTGACGTCTTCACGCATGCACAGCGAAGGCGGAATTGTTAAGCAGGCAAACGATTCCAAGGAATCAAGCTACTGGGAACCAGTTCTTGATTCTTATCCTAGCGTTAACTCACATGAACAAATGGTCAGCTGATCCAGTAGTGACGGGCAGCAGAACCGACCCATAAAGACGAAAGACCAGAACCAGCAGAACCGACCCATAAAGACGAAAGACCAGAACCAGCAGAACCGACCCATAAAGACGGAAGAGTAGAACCAGCAGAACCGACCCATAAAGACGGAAGAGCAGAACCAGCAGAACCGACCCATAAAGATGGAAGACCAGAACCAGCAGAACTGACCCATAAAGACGGAACAGCAGAACCAGCAGAACCGACCCATAAAGACAGAAGAACAGAACCAGCAGAACCGACCCATAAAGACGGAAGAGTAGAACCAGCAGAACCGACCCATAAAGACAGAAGAACAGAACCAGCAGAACCAACCCATAAAGATGGAAGACCAGAACCAGCAGAACCAACACATAAAGATGAAAGAATAGAACCGACCCATAAAGACAGAAGAACACAAACAGAACGTTGTCACTGTGGATGGAAATATGAGGAGAAAAAAACCCAAGACGGAACAGTCGACCCACAGACAGTATTAGACCCACTCTGCAGGAAGGAGTTTAATATTCACTGAAGCACTTCCACCTTAAAATACCACCTTAACACCAAACATACGGCAGTCTGGATTCTGTTAGCACTGTGGCTAACGGGTCGCCCAGCGTGGACAAACATGTTAAAGTCAGTGGTTCCGAACCTTTTCATGACCCCATTTTAACATCACAAATTTCTGTCGACCCCAGACATTCAAAACAGAGACTTTTTTTTTTTTTTTTTTAACAAAATTCATGTGTTTTTGATCCTGTAATAGTTTGCTATACTATGTTTCAAATCCAGGTTAATGTTAGAGGACATTTAGTCTATATAATGTCTATTATTGTGGACAGAGGCAGTAAATCCAGGTGTAGATTACTGCACAAAGGAAGACTTTTATTTTTCTTGGTCAGGATATGTACAGTCAGTCCAGCTGTCATTTACAAGGAGGACAATTAATACTGAACAAACAAGAACTGAAACTATGAATTATGAAAGAGCTGCAGCATCTGAAACTGACCACAGTGAACATTTGACAGATGAACAGAACCACAGTGCTGCAGTTTCACCACAGTTTGTCATGTCTTTTATTGATTGTGATTGTCAACTCAACATATTTTTTATTAGTAAGTTTTTTTTTTCGTTTTTTTTTTATCAATTACTAGAAATTTCAGGCAACCCTACATGGGGTCCCGACCCCAAGGTTTTAAAACACTGCATTCATTGTATATATATTCCATTCTGTCTTGAGTCTGTTCTTGCAAAATGAAACGTCATTAATTTAGATTAAAAATGAATGATATTTAACCATGATTAATCCAAATTGATCCACAGTGACCCTGTGATTAATCTGATTAAAAATTGTAATCATTTGACAGCACTGTTAATATATAAATAATGGTAACTCTATATTTTTCACTTTATTTTTGTGTGAAAAAATAACATTGACTTCTGAAAATATTTACATATTCAAAATAATCTGAAAAAACTGAAATTTTGAAGTGGAATTTAAACAATATTATGCTTCAACTTATTCTTTATATATGTGCATTATGGATCGGATCTACAAAGGTAAAAAAAACAAGAACAAAAAAACAACATTTATATAAGGCATTAGTTTGGTAAAATTGCTCGTAATTTTCTTTAGACATTTCAGGTTTTTCATATTTTATTGTTAAAGCACAATTTGTTCATGTAAATATTTTTATAATTTAATGTTATTTTTTGCACTAAAACAGAGAAATTTGGAGTTATTATTATTTATAGGGATAATGTAATAATATTTTCACATTAAAGTCATTATTTATAGGTTGTTATGGTATTTATTTTACTTTAGATCATATTGTTCTGAATGTGGAACAAACTAAAATGAGTTCAACACCCTTGACTGTTAATGTCTGTAAATTCATCCTATGGGCCAGATTGGATCCTTTGGGGGGCTGGTTCTGGCCCACGGGCCTCATGTTTGACCCCCCTGGTTTAGAGGCTGTTTTAAGCAGGTGCTGACGCTGAAAAGGAAGGAAAACCAGGGTTCCGTGTTCCGAGTCTGTGGCTTCATCCTCCTGAAACAACGTCTGAACCAATCAGAGCCATTCACCGTCTGTGTCTGATTTTCGGTGTTTGATCTGTTTTTAAAAAATATCATTTCAGTCTCATTTGTCTTTTACGTCCTCCATTTTCTTCTGTGTTGCATTCAGGGACACCAGCTGGTGAACGGGTAGAGCATGCAGTGGACCGTCTTAAACCTGTGGAAGAAGCAGAAGAAGCGCGTCTGAAACTCTGAAGAACACAACAGTTGTTTAAAACCAGATAAAGCTCTGAACTACAGGTGTTAAACATGTGACCCATGGACCAAAACCAACCCCCAAAGGTCCCAACCCGGCCCACAGGATGAATTTAGAAACTGCAAAAGTAACAATAAACGGAATCAAACTCCAAAACAACAGCATAATAACCTATAAATAATGGCAACACCAGTTTTTTTTTTTCTTCGATTTAGGGTAAAAAATGTTAAATTTAGGGCTGTGTGTTGGCAAGAATCTGGCGATATGATACAAATCACAATACTAGGATCACAATATGTCACAGTTTATCAAAATACTGTTAAAAAGGCAATTTTTTTTATTGGTTTTGTTTCTTTTTTTAAAATATTATTTCCTGGAAGAATGGAATTACCCTGTTGATCCCAACAGGATCTAATGCTATATCACCAAATGTTCCTGTGTTCAAACTGAAATTCTGTTTTACAGACATTACAGTTTCAGATCCTGTTCAAATGTTCATATTCTATTAGTTCAGAACTAACATCAGAACAGTATTTTTGTGCGATCCTAACAAAGGAACTAACATGATTTAATAAAGCCGTGTTAAATAAGAATAAATAAAATATAAACAAAAAAGAAAAACAAAAAAACAATTATGAACCTCCACAATATCTGCATTTGAATAATTACCTAAAAATATCGATACAGTATTGTGAAATGAAATATTGCGATATATTGCAGAACCAATATTTTCTTGCAGCCCTAATCACAGTACTGTTAACAAGGTGATATTTTTTGTTTTGTTTCTTTTTTATAAAACATTATTTCCTGGAAAAAACCTATAGTGCAGCATTTGAATAAATAAAGTTTGAACATGTGGCTTTACCAGAACAAAAAAACACTCAAATAAATAAATGAATAATGTTTTCCAGACATTACAGTTTAAGATCCTGCTTAAATGTTTGGATTCTAGAAAGAATCCATAGTGTTCAGTCCGTGAATCATCCAACATCAGAACATTATTTTTGTGCATTCCCAATAAAAAAAACTAACATTTGTCTCTTTCAGACAATAAAAAGTGCTTTTAGGATGCCTGAATTATCCATTATTCAACAAAACTACGTTATCAATTAAAAAAAAACTACATTTATGACCTGCAGTATCACAATAGTACTTTTGTAGTAAACAAACAACTGAACAAAATACCCATGTGAATATAGAAATCAAAGAGTTTGAAAAACAAAAAACAACAAGAAAAGCACTCGGAGAGCACAGACCTCCGCCGAGACGGATCTGCCTCCTGTGTGTATTTGTTTGTTTGTTTGTTTGTTTGTTAGCAAGATAACTCAAAAAGTTACAGAGGGATTTTCATGAAATTTTCAGGAAATGTTGATACTGGCACAAGGAAGAAATGATTAAATTTTGGTGGTGATCAGGGGTGGGGGGGCAAGCCACACGCACGCATGCAAACACACAAAGCAAAGTGATCACAATACCTCCTGGCGGAGGTAAAAATGAACCTGCGCCATGTCTGCATTTGAATAAATACCTAAAAATATCAATACAGTACTTTTTAATATTGATACAGTGTCGTGAAATGAAATATCGCGATATATTGCAGAACCGATATTTTCGTACACCCCAGTTAAATTATGAAAATATTTACATCAACAAACTATCCTTTAACAATAAAATGTCAATAACCTGAACAAATATGAACCTGAAATATCTAAAGCAATGGTTTTCAAACTTTTTACAGTGGAGTACCCCCATGAAATAGACTTTTTTTTGTCCAAGTACCCCCAACTCTCACGTCAGCATTTTTGATTGAAAGAGTCCAATGGTGTCTGTTTACAACAAGGTTCTAATAGTTCTGGATTTTTCATTCTAGTTTAGTTTTATTTAGTTTTGACTTTTTTTTCTCTAATTCAGTTAGGTCTAATTCGGTTTTAGAGCAGGTTTGCTAGTTTTTATTAGTTTTAATTTTTTTTTCTAAATACTTAGTTTTAGTTTAGTTTTAGTTTTAGTTTTTTTTATCTTTTCTCTTCTTCTCTGTCGTCGTATTCAAATAAATCCGAGACAGGACTCTGCTGCTTTCTCCCAACTTTAGTCTCCATGTTTCCAGGTAGAGTTTGGACGAAAAGACGACTGGAAACAACAACTGACCACAAGTGACGGACTGTTAAATATCATATGGTGCCAGCACCTAAAACTACTTGAGGGAAATAAATCGATTTCGTATCAATCTGACATTGACAAAGATGAAAACAAAGGGAATTTTATCCATAATTTTGATAGGTTTTAGTTAGTTTTGTAAGCGCAAAATACAGATTTAGTTGTTGAGTTTTCTTTTAATTATAGTTTTTATTTATTTCAGTTAACAAATATGTTTTTTCAATTCTAGTTTTCATCATTTCATTAGTTTTCGTTAACAATAATAACCTTGGTTTACAAAGTTTTGAAACAAACACCTTATATTTAACTGTAATATTTTTGTTTTTTGTTATTGTTTCGTTGGAGCAGAGACTCCAACTAAACACAATATTCTTTATAACTTCCATTTTGACTTTGCGGAGTTTGGAGGCCAAAGTGTGACTGCAGTAGATGTTGTTTAGACTGAATATGTGGTGAAATGACCTTCGCTGACAGACTCTAAACCCACATGAAACCCTCACTTATTATTGTATCATATTGCTGTTTGCTCCCTTACTTTCAATATACAGATTAAAGCGTCGGTTTGTTTGCCGTTAGGAGACGTTGGGGGTATGTGTGACTTTGTGGCGTCCTCTGCCAACGGCGCTGATACCGATGATCCGCCACCACAGAAGAAGAGCTAAAAATAGTCCCACAACAGATTCTAATGAAGACGTGACGCAACCTTAAATTGTCTTTACACTTTAAAGTTTATAGTTTATATTGTTTCCTCGGGGAAGGAGGTTACACTTCAGTTCCTGGAGGGTTTTTTTTTTGTTTTGTTTTAGATTTTAAGGGAAAGTTCCAGATGAAACCTGACGGAATGTTCGGTCACGGACAAATATACGCTACGTTATGTAGATACGGGTTTGTTTCTTCAAAGTATCAAATTAATTTGTCAGTTTTGTCCTTGAGTGAATGTTGTGGGCGCTGTTTTTCCTGCACTTTACCGTTATTCTGAGCTTCCTGTCGTGCATTTTAAGTATGATGGTTATTGGATGGGTTTGATGCTAACCTTACCTTTTAACCATTGATGACAGTTCTGACGCAAGTAAAATAGTATATCATTTCTATAGTTTAATTTCCAGTTTTTCCTCTGTTGCAGTACTTTTCACCTGAATTATTTTACTTTTACAGCAGTGGATCCAGAAGAAATGGAAGTGGGTGTGGGGGGGTGGGGGGTGTAGGAGCATGGTGGGGTCCAGGGTCGGAGCCCTAGTGGGGGTTCAAGGGGGCAAAGTGAAGCTAAATTAACATTATAAAAGGGAAGTGTGCGTGTCTCTGGCATCACACTAACTCCGTACAGATCTGACTGCTGCAGTTTGTCATATTTATGTAAGTTTATATTATATATTATATTTAAGTTTGTACTTCTTCCTACTCCTTTTCAACCGTGCAAAATTCAGACTTGTATGTGCTTGAAGATAGATTCTGTTCATTCAAATGTCGATTTGTTGTTGTCTTAATTTGCTTTGTTTGTTTTATTTTGTTTCTTTGCATGTTCTAAATAAATAAGTAAGTAAGTCAGTAAATAAATGTATTTTTGGTCAAAGAACAGATAAGTGAAAAGGGCAACGTTACGGCTACTCTTGCATTCAAAAAGAAAAAGGGTAAAAAATAAAAATAGCAGAGTAGTCTGAGGAGGAGGTGTATGACTCACTAAATACCTTAATAAGCACTCACGGAGATATTTCTATATTTAAAAAATGATCAAAATGTATTTTCACCAACAAAAATATTCTCCGTGGTTGACTTCTATTTCACAATAATTGAACAAAAAAAACTTTTTAAGCAGATATAATATGTTTAGTGGTAGATAAACTGTGTCACTCCTCACTCCTTCCTCATGACAGTCAGACAAAAGGCCTGAACCAGCTGTCCTCTGTCCCTAATCCCAGGAGGACGACGGTCCGATCAGGAGGAGGGCGTGAGCAGCTGAAAACAATATCAAATCAATCATAATTCATTAATCAATAGGACCATTTGCCTTATTTTGATTTACCAGTATCCAAAATATTAATAAATAATATAAGTGGCTCCAACAGGCAAATTGATAGGACCAATATTTTAGGAGATATTAGTGATTTTGGAGTACAATAGCCTTACAATCATGTTGCTATGGCCATGACTGATGACGGGGCTGCATGATGGGAAATGAAGTTAAAAACAGGAACGATGCATTTAGTTTTACTTAAAGCTGTGGGAGACTTTTGTGACCAAGTTTTCATCCAATCTGTCAAACCTCAGTCATATCCTCAGTGTCATGATTCTGTTCGTCTGTCGGTCATTACTCAGCTGAATCTCTTCCCTCACGGTGAACAGTTTCTTAGTTCCATCCACCACAAACAAACTGTGTGTTTACAAACAGAGCTGGGAGGGAACTCGGGCATCTGAGGAATTTTTTTGCGACGGGCATTGTGGGAAGTGAAGGCTCGCGCCACCACCTGACAGCAGCAGCTTCTACAGACACGACAACAGAAACGGCAGGAGCTCCCTTCCTTCTATGCATATTCCTCCAGCCGTTTCCGCATCGTGTTTGTTTCATCCATATAATATCATATTGTTGCGCAGCCGCCTGACAGCAAGCCTCCCTTTCCCACAATGCATGTCGTGACAAAAAATTCCTCAGATGCCCAAGTTCCCTCCCAGTCACATGGTTTGTTTCTGGTGGATGGAACTAAGAAACTGTTCAGCATGAGGAAGAGATTCAGGTGAGTAATGACAGACAGACGAACAGATTCGAACAGGTTCGTCTGTCAGACCTCAGTTGCAGAGAAAGTCACTAAATCAAATAGTGAGATGGTCCAGTCGCCTGATTGGTGAGTCCCAGTCTTGTCCCGCCTCCTTGTACACTAAACAGGTCCAGAGGATGGCTTCATCAGTTCTTAACAGTGACTCCCATCCTTTACCAGGTGAATTTCAGCTCCTTTCCTCTGGACGGAGGTTCTTAGTCCCAGGTGCAGGACACAGCGTTTATAAAAACAGCTTTGTTCCTGTCGCCGTCACTGAGCTCCATAAGAAATAGTGACATTGCACTTTACTAACTTATTTAGTTATTCATTCCATTTCTTCGCTCTATTTATTATTATTGTGACTTCAAATTTTTTAAATTTTTTAAATTTTTTAATTTTATGTTCTTATCCTGGTTTTTATCCCAGATTGTTTTTATTTTATCTTGTCTGGTTTTTATTGTGTTTTATTGCATCTTGTTTTTTATTTATTTGATCTTATTTATTTTATTCTTTTACTTATCCATGCTGCTATACTGATGAATGGTGGAACACTGAGCACTTTTTGTCCTGTCTGTAGGCGTGATCAAGTGCCTGTCTTGCATGTTCAATGTATGTGTTGTTGTAATGCCAAGGCAATCACCTAGACTGCAAAACAAATCTACCTACGGGTATAAATAAAGTAACCTTGACCTTGACCTTGAGATTCATGATACTGAGGACATGACTGAGGATGGACAGATCTGATGAAAAATTGGTCACGAAAGTCTCCTGCACCTTTAAAGTCAGTTTGTTCCAGGTCTTTTGTCCTTACTGTTTTGGATCCCAGACCCCTGTTAGAAAAGAAACACCTGGATTCAATGTGTCCACAGACTTTTGTCCATATAGTGAATGACTTCTAAACGTAACTATGATATGAGGATAACAATATGCATTCTTACTATTTCAAGCATAATATTATGGAATGAACAGTGAATTTAACCAGAAATCTGCAGCATCACAGTTCCATGTCGTCATGTCCCAGTGTTCTAGATCGGGGCTCTCAAAGTCATTTTCTTTCAGGTTCCACATTCAGCCAGTAGGCCGGACCAGTAAAATAATAACAGAATAACCTGTAAATAATGACAACTGCAAATTTTTGTCTGTGTTTTAGCGCAAAACCCCCCCCATTAAATTATGAAACTACTTACTTTTATAAACTATCCAAACAAAAAAGATGTGAATAACCTGAAAAAAAAAAGAAATTTCTTCAGAAAAATCAATAATAATAATAATAATAATAAACTTTATTTGTATAGCACCTTTCATACAGAAATTGTAGCCCAAAGTGCTTCACATTGATTGAAAAAAATACAATATTAAAATACATTTAGATCAGTGCAATTTTAACAATATTCTGCCTCCACTTCTCATTTGTCCATGTGCATTATGGATCAGATCTACAAAGACACTAAACACTGAGGAACAGGAAGAAAAGAGTTCAAACTGGGCTGAATTTTCTTTAGACGTTTCAGGTTGTTCATATTTGTTCAGGTTATTCACATTTTATTGTTACAGGATAGTTTGTAAATGTAAATATTTTCACAATTTAATGTTATTTTTTGCACTAAAAGACAAAATTTGAAGTTGTCATTATTTATAGGCATAGTGTAATATTATTTTTGTCACATCAAATCGAGAAGAAAATCTGCAGTCGTTCTTTTTTGTGGGTTCTTCTGCTGTTATTATTTGACTGTAGATCATATTGGTCTGTATGTGGAACCTGAACTAAAATGAGTTCCACAGCCTTGACTGTGGAATTTTTACACTTTACAAACTCATCCCAGGGGCCGGAATGGAACCTTTGGTGGGATGCATGTTTGAGAGCCCTGTTGTAGATGAACAGAAGCTAAAGTTTATCGCTGTGTTCCTGATGAACTTTTTTGTGCCTTTCCTTAAAGTCGCAGACTCAGCGTTCTGTTTGTTCTGTTTAGTGCTTCAGTCTCTTCCTTCTGTTATTTCTCATTCTGGTACTTTGGAAAAACAACCTTTGAATTTCCTCATGTCAACATGAATAAACAGAACAAGACTGAAAAATAAAGAAAAGAAAATGTGCTTAGAAACCTCAACAACTTTACTCAGACAGATGAACTTTTGAACTGTCCCTTTGAGGCTAAAACTGCCTTTAACATAACTCTGTGCGACATCGGTTCACAGAAAAAAAAACAAAAAAGGCCAAGATGGAAGGTTTTGGGGCGATATGTTCTTACCGCTGGCGTTAAAAAGGACCTGGAGCCACAAACACATATGTTGTTCTTTTGTGTTACATCACATTACTTTTAGATCTGGATGGAAAATAAGAGGAAGTGAAAACTGCCCCAGTGTCATGTCTTCAGGTTGGATTAGCTGAGGAGTCCCACAGAGCGCAGGGCTTTTCAAAAAGGGTGGACGGCCCACAGACATGTCCCCAAAAAGACACACAAAAAACACACAATGCGTTGGTAAAAGATCACTGGAATGATGTAGTTGTTTCAGGGCCTGGTCAAGCGAGGAACAGAGTGAGAAAGTACAGTGCAGAAATACTAATCAGTCCATATCTGTTTTTAAAAATGAATTTAGCAGCAACCGTAACAGCTCAAACTGTAGGTTTAAGCAAGTACTTTAACATTAAGGAATAATTACCAAATATTTAATAAAAACATGAATTTAATGAATGTGTGTAAGTAAAAGTAAAGATGTTTTTTTTGCATTTATTTTTATTACTATTCATGTTATTGTTTTGCAAAGTACACTGTAAATAAATCTGTAATCTAACAGAATTTTCACTGTTTTTTTTTTTTTTTTTTACAGATTTTTCCTGTATTTTTAAGATACAGGAAAATATCAATGAAATTACAAAAACAGACTGTGATTTTACATGTCAAATGTAAAATAACATGAAAAAACTGTAACTGAATAACTATAAAATTTCAATTTTTTAAAAGACTTTTTTTTTTTTTCAAAGAAAAATACAATTAAAAATATATTTGCAAATGTATCAGAATTTCACAAATAATTCTTTTCCATTTATGAGATTAAACTGTAATTTACAGTTTAATTCTGTAAAAAAATAAAATAAAATGAGATAAAATTACTGACAACTGTAAAAGAAGTATTTGTTCTGTCAGTTTAACCAGACTTGTTTGTTCATTGACAAATATCTTGTGTAATTACAGGAGGTTTCACAACAAAAATGTTGAATAAATGTATTTTTGTGAATGTGTAACATGAATAAGCACTGATAAACTGTAAAAATACAGTTTTTATCAGTGGATTGGACAACTTAGTGTCATTGAAAATTACTTTATATATACATATATATATATGTGTGTGTGTGTGTAATTTGATTGTTTTTATACATGAAAATATTCTTTATTAAACATTAAAAAGTCCAAAAAATATGCAAAATCTCATGTAAAGTTAGGCCAAAAAACTGTATTTTAATTATGGAAAATTACTGTATTTTTCTGAGATGGTTATTTTTCGTTATTTAACAGTATTTTTTTGGCGCCCCTGTTGCCGGAATATTACCGTTTTATTTATTCATTCATTTATTTATTTATTTTTTACAGTGTAGGATGACAATGAAAAGCACTGATTTTCACAATTTACTCATCTGTTATGTTTTACACTATGTTTATATGACAATATTCATGCAACAAAGGTTCAAAAATTACCCCCTTTTTTCTTCATTCCACTGAGCAATATTCAAATCAAATTAAAGTTTATTTATATCGCACTTTACAACAGCATAAAGAAGCCCAAAGTGCTGTACATCTGAAAGCATGATTAAATTATAAGGTAGAAACAGGTTAATGAAGTACCATAAATATGCATAAAACAAAGACACAACACACAGTGATTAAAAAAAAGACCACAGATTAAAACTTAACAGTGTCTCAGTGCTAAGGGTTAAAGCCAGTCTGAACAGGTGAGTCTTTACCCTTTAAAAAAAATAAAATAAAATAAATAGAACAGTGTAATTTGTACCTATGATGTCCTGTGCAATATGTTATGAGACTGTTCTGAATAAAAAATTGATTAAAAAACAAAACAAAACATGAATTAGTCATCATTGACAAAGTAATGGAGTGAAATAAAATATACAGCAGTTATTCAAGGTTTGGAAAAACTTTTACTAGTTTTCATTTTTTTGGGGGGAAATGCTTAGTTTTAGTTAAGTTTTAGTATTAATTTTATTTTTGCCTAATTTTATTATCAGGTAGCGCATAGTTTTAGTGTTAGCATTAGCATTGGGAGCAGGGAGCCACTGTTTTTCGTTGTAAATGTTCAGAACGTTTTCACCGTAGTCAGACTAACCTGGAGGGGTCTTGTTCCTTAGAGAAGCTCCCTTTCACCTCAATGCTGTTCATTTTATTCTCAAAGATCCCGTAGCTCAGCGTCACCTGCAGACGACCAAAACACACGGCGGTGAGAAGGGTTTCTTCTGTCTGAGCGAGTTTAATATTTAATGTTTAACCCTTTGATGCATGAATTATGAGAACATTAGTCAAGATGTTTTTTCCTGAGTGTTTTTATTCCTCTTTAGACATGAAAAAAAAACAAAACAGTGTGATTGAATTTTTTTTTTTAATAAACCCATTTTTTATGGAGTTACAAAAATGTTCACTCAGCTGGACAGCATGTGTTTAATGTTTGAAGACAAGAAACGTGTGTTTAAAAGGCAATATCAGAAACTGATATTCTGTGTGAAATCTATGAAATAAAAGCATTTTTAATGCAGCTAATCTGATGTTTCTCACATTTTAACATCATCTAATATTAGTTATTACTCACTTCATGGAGATAATATGCAAAAAACAAACAAACAAACATAACTTACTTAATTACAGTCTAATAACAACTAACAACTGATTAAACTTCATTTCAGGAGTTCTAGCATTACTTTAGGAGCACAAGTGTAATAATACTTTATTCTGAACCCCTTGCACAGTTCACTTTTCTTAACACTGATATTTAATTCTTTCTTGTACAGTCCCTTTTGCACTAACAGTTTTGCTGCTAAGTTGAACTGAGCTGCTAAACTGAATTTCAGTTTGTTCCTGTTCCTGTGACAGTGACAATAAAGATCTGTTCTATTCTGTTCTATTCTATTTACACTAAAGCATTTTAATGCAGATCAAGTTTATCTAGAACAGCAAAGTTATAGTAATGGTCTGAATGTCAGTGTATGTGATGGTGCATAAGTGTCCACTGTGTCGGCTGATACGGAACTAAAACAACCAAACCTATGAATATACAAGAGAACAGCTGGAGAAGAACTGTCCACTGGAGTGACCACTGGAGTGACCGCTAGAGTGACCGCTGTGCATGAAAGGGTTCAAAGGATCGCCAGTAGCCCACACCAAGGTGACACGCTGATCCTCCTGGGGTCCACACAGAAGGACAACACACTGCCTTTGTGTGTGTGTGTGTGTGTTTACCTGCTGCGGTAGATTCCTCTGGCTGATGAGCAGCAGGTTTTCCAGGTGTGAGTGGAACAGGTGACAGTGGACCATAGAGACGCCCAGACGCTTCTCCACGATGAAGCCCACGGTGCAGTCGTCTGGGAGACGGATGGACGCAGACGTCTGCTCGAACCTGGAGCCGCTGCAACGCAAATACAAATACATTCAGTCTGACAGAAGCAGGGTGAGAGAGGGAGAGAGAGAGGGAGGGAGAGGGAAAGAGAGAGGGAGAGAGAGGAAGAGAGAGAGAGACCGAGAGAGAGGGAGAGAGAGAGGGAGGGAGAGAGAGAGAGAGAGACAGAGAGAGAGAGAGAGAGAGAGGGAGGGAGAGAGAGGGAGGGGGATAGAGAGAGGGAAAGAGAGAGGGAGAGATAGAGAGAGAGGGGGAGAGAGAGAGGGAGAGAGAGAGGGAAAGAGGGAGAGAATGAAAGAACGATATCGAACGATAGATAGATAGATAGATAGATAGATAGATAGATAGATAGATAGATAGATAGATAGATAGATAGATAGATAGATAGATAGATAGATAGATAGATAGATAGATAGATAGATAGATAGATCAGATGGACAGACATCCATCCATCCCAGCAGTATCCACAAACTTAAAAAAAACTTAAAAAAAAACCCTTAAAACCACAACAGTAAAAACACTTTCAGTTTCCACAGACTCAGTTTAAAGGACACTGTTGTGTTTAGAGTCTGTGCAATGAATGAGTGAATGGAGCAGATACACATACATACACACACACAAACACACACACACACACACACACACACAAAAGTCTTGTTCACAGACACTAGTTTGGTTTCCTCCTCTGCTGAGCTAGCCAAAATGCTATGTTTTAGCTCATTAACGTAGGCTGTGTACTCTGTTGTCCTCTGGGCTCCATAAATGTGGACATTGATTGTCCAGTTGACGCCCTGCAGCAGCTTCACCAGTTCTCCAGCAGCACTATCAACACAAACCTGCACAAACCCCAAACATTATGGAGATCAATGACTCATCCTAATGACCCTTTGCTCAGCTCTGCTTCGGGTCAAATTCACACACTAGTAGAATAGATCGCATAGAGAAGAAAAACGGCTGCGTTCCATGAGAAAAACTGTGCATGTCAGTGGAGTTCCAGCATCAGGGTTTATTTCAGCCTCAATGTTTGGATCACCGCAGCTCTTTAGGAAGACATAAACGCAGAAATTGTTGTAAATACCCACAATCCTTTGATGTTTCCAGTCATGGGATCAACCTTCTTCTAAATACGTGTCATTAGCAGTGACACAAATGAGCGCTTTGCACAAAAAAGTGATTTATTTACCCCAAAAAATTCTGTCAGACTTCTAAAACTGCTCTTATTGTTCTTCATCGTAACCAGTAAACACATGGAAAGAATGTAAAAACTCAAACCAGTGTCCGTGTCCGTCAGCGTCTGTTCTATCTGAGTCAGTCCCAGGTTCTGTCTCTAAGGCTAGGTTCACAGCAGGGCTTAATGCACCATTCAGATTTTTTGGTGAAATTTGTTTTTTTTTTGTTTTTTTTTGTGAGTTCAGTCATATTTCGCATTAAATGCAAAGTCATGTTTTCTTCAGTTTTCTCTGTTTCTAAAATAATAATCCTCAACTTTAATCTGGGATTTAATGAACATGTACATGATCAGTGAATAAATAAATGAAAAAATAAATAAATAAATAAACAAGTAAACAGATAAATAAATAACTAAATAGATCACTAAATAAATAACTAAATAAGTAAATAAATAACTAAATAACTATATAGATAACTGAAGAAAAAAAACTAAATATATAAATAACTAAACAAAATAAATAACTAAATACCTAAATAGATAACTAAATAAATAACTAAGTAAATAAAAACAAAATAACTACATGAAAAAAATTGAAAAATAAACTAAATTAATAATTAGATAACTAAATAAATAACTAAATAACTAGCTGAATAATTAAATAGATAACTAAGTAAATAACTGACTGACTAATGACCTAACTAACTAACTAGCTAACTAACTGATTGACTGACTGACTAGCTAGCGAACTAACTAACTAACTAACTAACTATATGACTTACTAGCTAACTAACTATGTGGTTAACTAATTAACTAACTAACTGGCTGACTAACTAACTAACTGGATAATTAACTAACTAACTAACTAACTGACTAACTAACTAACTAACTTACTAACCAACTAAGTAACTAACTAACTAACTAACTGGTTAACTACCTACCTAACAAACTGACTGGTTACATACCTACCTACGTACCTACCTTCCTACCTAACAAACTAACTAACTAGCTAACTGGTTAACTAACTAACTAACGGACTAACTCACTAACTGACTAACTAACGAACTAAAAAACTAACTAGCTAACTTACTGGTTAACTAACTAACTAACTAACTAATTGACTAACTGGCTTACTAACTAACTGGCTGACAAACAAACTGACTAACTGACTGACTAACTAACTAACTAACTGGTTAACTAACTAACTAACTAACTAACTGAAAAACTAACTAACTGGTCAACAAACTAACTAACTAAACAAACTGACTAACTAACAGACTGACTGACTGGCTTACTAGCTAGCTAACTAACTAACTTTACTGAGTGACTAAGTGACTGACTGACTGACTGACTAACTAACTAACCAGCTTAACTAACTGACTAACTAACTAACTGACTGACTAAATGACTAACTGGTTAACTAACTAACTAGCTAATTAGCTTACTGACTAACTAAGTATATGACTAACTAACTAGCTAACTGGTTAACTAACTAACTAACTAACTAACTAACTAACTATATGACTAACTAACTAGCTCACTGGTTAATTAACTAACTACCTAACTAGCTAACTAACTAACTATATGACTAACTAACTAACTAACTAACTAACTAACTAACTAACTATATGACTAACTAACAACTAATTATATGACTAACTAACTAGCTAACTGGTTAACTAACTAACTATATGACTGACTAACTAACTAGCTCACTGGTTAATTAACTAACTAGCTAACTAACTAAATATATGACTAACTAACTATGTGGTTAACTAATTAACTAACTAACTAACTAACTAGCAAACTGGTTAACTAACTAACTAACTAGCTAACTGGTTAACTAACTAACTAAAAAAACTGGCTAAGTGGTTAACTGGTTAACTAACTAACTAACTTACTAACTAACTAACTGGTTAACTAACTATGTGGTTAACTAACTGACTGACTAACTGGTGAACTAACTAACTAACTAACTAACTAACTAACTAGCTAACTAGCTAACTGGTTAACTAACTAACTAAAAAACTGGTTCACTGGTTAATTAACTAACTAGCTAACTAACTAACTATATGACTAACTAACTAACTAACTATGTGGTTAACTAATTAACTAACCAACTAACTAACTAACTAACTAACTAACTAAATAACTAACTAACTGGTGAACTAACTAACTAACTAACTAACTAACTACATGACTAACTAACTAGCTAACTGGTTAACTGGTTAACTAACTAACTAACTATATGACTAACTAACCAACTCACTGGTTAATTAACTAACTACCTAACTAACTATATGACTGACTAACTAACTAACTAACTAACTAGCTAACTAACTATA
Source organism: Sphaeramia orbicularis (assembly GCF_902148855.1). Lineage (NCBI taxonomy): Eukaryota > Metazoa > Chordata > Actinopteri > Kurtiformes > Apogonidae > Sphaeramia > Sphaeramia orbicularis. The sequence continues at coordinate 6,592,644 of NC_043957.1, forward strand.
TGACTAACTAACTAACAACTAATTATATGACTAACTAACTAGCTAACTGGTTAACTAACTAACTAACTAACTAACTAACTAACTAACTAACTAACTATATGACTAACTAACTAGCTCACTGGTTAATTAACTAACTAGCTAACTAACTAACTATATGACTAACTAACTAACTAACTAACTAACTAACTAACTAACTAAGTGGTTAACTAATTAACTAACTAACTAAATAGCTAACTGGTTAACTAACTAACTAACTAACTAACTATGTGGTTAACTAATTAACTAACTAACTAACTAGCTAACTAACTAGCTAACTGGTTAACTAAATAACTAACTAAAACAACTGGCTAAGTGGTTAACTGTTAACTAACTAACTTAATAACTAACTAACTAACTAACTGACTAACTAACTAAGTAACTGGTTAACTAACTGGTTAGTTAACTACTAACTAGCTAATTAGCTAATTAGTTGACTAAGTAACAAAGTATATGACTAACTAACTAGCTAACTGGTTAACTAACTAACTAACTAACTAACTAACTGAGTAACAAACTTAACTAACTAACTAACTAACAAACTGACTGACTGACTGGTGAACTAACTAACTAACTAACTAACTAACTAACTAACTAACTAACTAACTAACTAACTAACTAACTAAATGACTAACTAACTAGCTCACTGGTTAATTAACTAACTACCTAACTAGCTAACTAACAGACAGACAGACAGATAGATAGATAGATAGATAGATAGATAGATAGATAGATAGATAGATAGATAGATAGATAGATAGATAGATAGATAGATAGATAGATAGATAGATAGATAGATAGATAGATAGATAGATAGATAGATAGATAGATAGCTGCATTCTCCTGCAGGTGTTAACCCTGTCAGGACAAACATTCGGTTTGTACAGAATCAGACTAAAAAGCCGCTGTGGAAACATCTGGTGCTTCTTCAAAACACAATTTGCAGTTAATGAGCTGAAAACAAAACTACAAAAGCAGAGGAAGGAGTTTGGGATCAAACTGGAGGTAGTGGAGGAGATCCAGTTTGTTTTTATTCTGCCGTTGCTTCATTTCACACTCCTTTAATATCCTTTTTCTGTCTATTTCCCATGCCCTCGTCTGAACATTCAGTCCCTCGGAGGATACGACCGTGCAGGGTAGAGGGGTGGGGGGGCGTGGGGGGTGTGGGGGGGTTCATACATACCTGGCCCAGGGAACCATCTTCTCCGCCAGATGCCGACTGAGACAGAACCCAGCTCCTCCTGTTGCGAACCAGAACTGGACTTCCCTCTGAGAGACAACAAACACATTTAAGATTTAAGACAGAACGACCAGACCCAGTACAAGTACAAGTATTTACATCTGAGTACTTGCTGATGCCGAGTACCAATACGAGTACTTAATAATCCCATTCCAGTTCTTAGTTCCTTTTGTAAATGTGCTTTATTGTCGTTGTCATTAGTCTGACTGGAACAAAGTGCTGCTACTGACATTTAATGTGTTGGAATGAGTGTTTGTCAATTAATCCACTAGAGGGCGCCACTCTGAATTAACCATACTGGACAAATACCACGAAGAAGAGGAAAGTTTAATAATAATAATAAGAAGAAAGTTAATAATAAATAACATGGCGATGACAGAGAAGGTGATACTAATGTTGATATTGATGAGGGTAGTTGTTCTAAATATGTCAGTAGTTTTTCACCAACTCACACTTGAATTAAGTAATAAATAAATAAAGAAATAAAATCCTGAATTACGCAAAGAAAAAAAAAACTTGAATAGAGCAAAAAAAAAAAAAAAAAAAAAAATCTTAAATTAAGCAACAAAAAAAAACTGAATTAAGAAAAAAAAAAGTTGAATTAAGCCAAAAAATGTTGAATTAAGCAAAAAAGTTGGATTAAGCAAGAAAAGTTGGATTAAGAAAAAAAAAGTTGAATGAAGCAAAATAAGTTGAATGAAGCAAAAAAAAAGTTGAATTAAGCAAAAAAAAAAAAAGTTGAAGTAAGCAAAAAAAAGTATAATTAAGCAAAAAAAAAAAGGTGAATTAAGCAAAAAAAAAAAAAAAGAGTAGAATTAAGGGGGAAAAAAGTGGAATTAAACAAAAAAAGTGGAATTAAGCAAAAAAAAAAAAAAGGTTGAATTAAGCCCGCCCCCCCCCCCCCCGCCCAAAAAAAGTTGAATTAAGCAAAAAAAAAAAAAGTTGAATTAAGCAAAAAAAAAAAAAGTGGAATTAAACAAAAAAAAAGTTGAATTAAGCAAAAAAAAAAAAAAGGTTGAATTAAGCCCCCCCCCCCCCCCCCAAAAAAAAGTTGAATTAAGCAAAAAAAAAAAAAAAATTTAAATGAAATCACAACCATCTCAGAGTAATTTTGGAAACAAAAATAATAATTTAACCCAAACTAACCACTGCAATGATATTTTTCCCATAATATAAAACTAGATTCTGACATTCGTCATTATTATTTTGACCCCCGTTAGAAAAGAAACACCTGAATTCAACGTGTCCACAGACTTTTGTCCACATAGCGGATCTTAAAGGTGAAATATATGTTCTGACCACTGGGGGGGGGGGCTGTAAAAATGCAGATGAAAGACCCACCGTTGCGTTTCCCTCCAGCAGCTCATGGGCGGTGATGGGTTTGTCGAGGCTGGGTTTGCCCACGTAGATGTCGGCGTCCTGGGGGAAAGTCTGCAGCAAAGACAGGAGGGTGTGCGGGTTCACGTAGTTGTCATCGTCCACATGACAAAACCACCTGAGGAGCACAGAGGAGAACACTGCACTGAGACGCACCATGTTTGGTTTGTGTCACATCTGCTGTTTGGATGATGATGTGGAAGATAAACATTTCAAAAAGAGCCGGGTCTTCATCCTCAGGTCCAGAAAAACTCACACTGTTTTATATTTGTAACAGATTTAGGATGTTGAACATGAACTGGAACTCCAACTACTGGGCCCAGTAGTTGGAGTTTTGGGCTCTTTTTTTTTTTTATTTAAATAAATTAGTCAGGTTGCTTTTTGACGCCTGGTTGACCTCTGAAAAGCAGTTACATGGTCAAAATATATAATAAAATAAGCAACAAAATGAACAAAAACAGCCAAAGTGATCAATAAAATGAACAAAAATGAATAATAAACCAACAAAATAATAAGTAACATGAACAAAATAAGTCACAAACTGAAAAAAATGAATAAATAGTAATAAAATAAAAAACAAAATGCACATAAGATATATAATGTAAGCATGACAAAAATATGCAAAACATTTACTAAAACTAAATTAAAAAAAAAAAAAAAAAAAGAAAGAAAGAAAAGACAAGAAGCAACAAAGATTTTAATTTGGTCCCAGTAGTTTTAGTTTTGGGCTCTTTTTTTTTTTCTAAATCAGTCCAGCTGCTTTTAGACACCTGTTTAACTCCATAAAGCAGTTCCACGGACAAAAAAAAAAGAAGAAAATAAGCAAAAAAAATGAACCAAATCAGCCAACGTGATCAATAAAATTGACAAAATGAATAATAAACCAACAAAATAATAAGGAACATGGACAAAATAAGACACAAACCAATAATAATAATAATAATAATAATAATAATAATAATAATAATAATAATAATAATAATAATAATAATAAACTAAATGTAGAAAAATAAACAAAATAAGCAAATAAAATAATAAATAACATGGAAAAAATATGCAAAAACATTTACTAAAATTAAGTTTAAAAAAGAAGAAAATAAACAACAAAATGAACCAAATCAGCCAAAGTGATCAATAAAATTGACAAAAATTAATTCTAAACCAACAAAATAATAAGGAACATGAAATAAATAAGATAGAAATGGAACAAAATTGTGAAAAAAAAAAAAAAAGGTAGAAAAATAAACACAAAAAGCAAATGAAATAATAAATAACATGAAAAATTATATATATATATATATATATATATATATATATATATATATATATATATATATATATATATATATATATATATATATACACACACACACACACACACACACACACACACAAAATTACTAAAATGCAGTATAAAAAAAAGAAAGAAAGAAAAGCAACAAGGATTTGAATTTGGTCCCAGTAGTTTTAGTTTTGTCTCTTTTTGTCTAAATAAAATAAGTAACAAAATAAACAAAAACAGCCAAAGTGATCAATAAAAGGAGCAAAAATGAATAATAAACCAACAAAATAATTAGTAACATAAACAAAATAAGACACAAACGAATAATAATAATAATAATAATAATAATAATAATAATAATAATAATAATAATAATAATAATAATAATAATAATAATAAACTAAATGTAGAAAAATAAAATAAGCAAATAAAATAATAAATAACATGAAAAAATATGCAAAAACATTTACTAAAATTAAGTTTAAAAAAAGAAGAAAATAAAATAAGCAACTAATATTTGAATTTGGTCTCATTAGTTTTAGTTTTGCCTCTTTTTTTCTAAATCAGTAGCTTTTTGACACTGTTTAACTCCATGCAGCAGTTCCACTGTCAAAATTCAGTAAAAACACACACACACACAAAGGAAAATCACCACAACACTGGAAACAACAGGAAAAAAAAAAAAGCCCAAACCATCTATTTTTATATTATATTATATTATATTATATTATATTATATTATATTATATTATATTATATTATATTATATTAGAATAGAATAGAATAGAATAGAATAGAATAGAATAGAATAGAATAGAATAGAAACAATACTGACAAACCTACAGAAATAAGAATAGAACAAATATAAAACTACAAAAAATAAAATCTGAGATAAGAAAGTAGAATAAAATAGAATAAAAAATAAAAAATAAACTGGATAAAACATGAACAAGTGCTATTAACAGTATGTATTTCTGATGAAAACAGTATGTAAATCTACATAAGACCAGATCTATATGAAAATAGTGCATTTATTTTTGATAAATATTAAATACATATTGCTTGGTTATTGCAGGACAGATCATTTGCATGGAATGTGGATTTTGTTAATTGCATTTTACCCAAAAGAAGAAAAAAACAACAGCTTCCCAAAGAAAAACAAAAAAAAACTTTAATTATTCAGACTAATCTTTTGGAAAAAATGTTACACTGAAAATAAAACACAAATAATATTACCCCGCTGTGAGGATCAAAATTTCAGGACTGACAAAATTAAACAAAATAATAATAATAATAACAACACTGTTTATCTGTTCTTTGGTGAAATTAATCCATGTTTAAAGCTTTCCACTAAAATAGACTTTCTGAATTTCTTCCAAAAATAGCAAAACATGCAAATGAAAGGCACACGTTCCAGCGGCACTAGTTTCCTCTGGTTCTGACGGTGAATATTGTCGTTGTGAAACAGATGCTGCTGAGTTCAGATGATGGAGCTGTTGGACGCCAAAGCCAAATGCACACTGAGCGCGTGCAGAAGAGCAGATCCAAACGCTCCGTCCACACTCCGCTGCCGGACAACAACAACAACCAGCGGAGGCGTCCGTCCAAACCACACAGCCTCACTTCCTCCACGCTCCAAGTAACAAAGTGGGGCTTGGAACCAAACTGGAGTGCTCTGTGCTTTTTTCTGCCATCTTCATAACGAGACAGCAGTCCCAGTTTCAGTCCCAGTTTCAGTCCCAGTTTTAGTCCCAGTTTCAGTCCCAGTTTCAGTCCCAGTTTCAGTCCCAGTTTTAGTCCCAGTTTCAGTCCCAGTTTCAGTCCCAGTTTTAGTCCCAGTTTCAGTCCCAGTTTCAGTCCCAGTTTTAGTCCCAGTTTCAGTCCCAGTTTCAGTCCCAGTTTTAGTCCCAGTTTCAGTCCCAGTTTCAGTCCCAGTTTTAGTCCCACACCCAACACAAGCTGCTGAGCCAACGCTCTTATGTTTTAGACAAAACACAAATATGAGCACATTAATGAATGTATGGTTTGGTTTCTGAACAGCTGTGTTACAGGCAGTATGTTCCATTTGGACCCTTTGCTTTTTTTTTTTAAGAGCTGGAAGTGATCATATTCAGACAAAAGGGGCGGGGCTATGGCAGGAGTCATGGTTTGGAGTCATGAAAGTATGACAAAGTAATTAATTTTATTTGTATTTATTTATTTGGTTAGTTTCTCAGAAAGTAATGTTTTATTTTTGGATTTCTACTTCTTTCTTCTTGGTTTATCACCACTTTTGTTGAAAACATACAAGTGAGAAATGCGGACTTTAAATCTGAAACCAAAAAAGAAGGAAACGGTTCTCTGTAGTTCCCTCATATGTGCACCTTTTTAAAAAACAAAAACATAAAAGCTGAATATAAGGAGGATTTGAACTCATCCGTCCGTCCTTGTGTATGTGCTTAGACACCGTTCGCACAGATGGACCTGTTTATTGTCTGAGTCCACTTCTGCTGCTGTTCAGCCTGAACCTTCTGTGGGGTCGTTACAGGTTCAGATCTTCAGCCCATCTTTAAATCCAGAGCAGCCTGAATGATAGACAGATCTAAAGCCGTCTCACCTCTTATCAGACGCCATGAAGCCGTCGTATTCTGCAGACATCTTACAGGACAGAGCCTGCTGACTGTGGTCGGACTGACAGCCGGTTTGGACCAGGTTATAACCTGAACACAGTATAAACACCAGCCATTAGAGCGGTTTGGACCAGGTTATAACCTGAACACAGTAAAAACACCGGCCATTAGAGCGGTTTGGACCAGGTTATAACCTGAACACAGTAAAAACACCGGCCATTAGAGCGGTTTGGACCAGGTTATAACCTGAACACAGTATAAACACCGGCCATTAGAGCGGTTTGGACCAGGTTATAACCTGAACACAGTAAAAACACCAGCCATTAGAGCGGTTTGGACCAGGTTATAACCTGAACACAGTATAAACACCAGCCATTAGAGCGGTTTGGACCAGGTTATAACCTGAACACAGTAAAAACACCAGCCATTAGAGCGGTTTGGACCAGGTTATAACCTGAACACAGTAAAAACACCAGCCATTAGAGCGGTTTGGACCAGGTTATAACCTGAACACAGTAAAAACACCAGCCATTAGAGCGGTTTGGACCAGGTTATAACCTGAACACAGTAAAAACACCAGCCATTAGAGCGGTTTGGACCAGGTTATAACCTGAACACAGTATAAACACCAGCCATTAGAGCGGTTTGGACCAGGTTATAACCTGAACACAGTAAAAACACCAGCCATTAGAGCGGTTTGGACCAGGTTATAACCTGAACACAGTATAAACACCAGCCATTAGAGGGATCAGTTAAAGGAGAATATGAACGTACAGGGAGGGAGGGAGGGAGGGAGGAAAAAAGAAAGAAAGAAAGAAAGAAAGAGGGAGGAAGAAAGAAAAGCGAAGGACTTATGGTTTTATGTACAATAGAAATAAACCACAGATAAAAAGAGACTTTAAAGCTGCATCTGACTTTCAGCACTAATTTTTCTCACACCCAAGGACTAGAACCAGTAGAGTCTGGAACCAGCTGAGTCTGGAACCAGTAGAGTCTGGAACCAGTAGAGTCTGGAACCAGTAGAGTCTGGAACCAGCTGAGTCTGGAACCAGTAGAGTCTGGAACCAGCTGAGTCTGGAACCAGTAGAGTCTGGAACCAGCTGAGTCTGGAACCAGTAGAGTCTGGAACCAGTAGAGTCTGGAACCAGTAGAGTCTGGAACCAGCTGAGTCTGGAACCAGTAGAGTCTGGAACCAGTAGAGTCTGGAACCAGCTGAGTCTGGAACCAGTAGAGTCTGGAACCAGCTGAGTCTGGAACCAGAAGAGTCTGGAACCAGTAGAGTCTGGAACCAGCTGAGTCTGGAACCAGTAGAGTCTGGAACCAGCTGAGTCTGGAACCAGTAGAGTCTGGAACCAGCTGAGTCTGGAACCAGAAGAGTCTGGAACCAGTAGAGTCTGGAACCAGCTGAGTCTGGAACCAGAAGAGTCTGGAACCAGCTGAGTCTGGAACCAGTAGAGTCTGGAACCAGTAGAGTCTGGAACCAGCTGAGTCTGGAACCAGCTGAGTCTGGAACCAGCTGAGTCTGGAACCAGTAGAGTCTGGAACCAGCTGAGTCTGGAACCAGTAGAGTCTGGAACCAGCTGAGTCTGGAACCAGAAGAGTCTGGAACCAGTAGAGTCTGGAACCAGCTGAGTCTGGAACCAGTAGAGTCTGGAACCAGTAGAGTCTGGAACCAGCTGAGTCTGGAACCAGTAGAGTCTGGAACCAGTAGAGTCTGGAACCAGCTGAGTCTGGAACCAGTAGAGTCTGGAACCAGCTGAGTCTGGAACCAGTAGAGTCTGGAACCAGCTGAGTCTGGAACCAGCTGAGTCTGGAACCAGTAGAGTCTGGAACCAGCTGAGTCTGGAACCAGTAGAGTCTGGAACCAGCTGAGTCTGGAACCAGCTGAGTCTGGAACCAGCTGAGTCTGGAACCAGTGGACTCTGGACCAGACTCCACTGGTTCCAGACTCAGCTGGTCCAGACTTTGGGTCTGAGTCGGTTCATAGAACACAGAATTGAGTCTGGTTTCCACTGTCTCTATATGTAAAGTGTCATGATCTGATTTGGTGCTATATCAGTAAAATTCGATTTGAATGTGATTTGTCAGAATGTCCTTCGTACCTGCTGAACTGAGGTCTGCATCCTCAGCATCTGTGAAGATAAAAGTCTAGAAAAGAAAAAAGAAAAAAAGAAAGCTTTAACCACAGCTTCTGTCTTTCATCTGTAGCAGAAAACGCCTTCATTAAGACCTGAACACACACAGACACACACACACACACACACAGACACACACACACACACACACACACACTGGATCAATGTTGTTTTGAATGGAACAAATCTGATGTGGCAAAAACAAGGTTCCCCCGCAGTGATTCTAAAAAAATGACTCATATCACAGTAATACACAACACACACACACACACAGCAACACACACACGCACACACACAGCAACACACACACACGCACACACACACAACAACAGACACACAGGCACCTTTTATGGTCCAAAGAGGATGGATGGATGGATGGATGGATGGATGGATGGATGGATAGATAGATAGATAGATAGATAGATAGATAGATAGATAGATAGATAGATAGATAGATAGATAGATAGATAGATAGATAGATAGATAGATAGATAGATAGATAGATAGATAGATAGATCAACACTGACCTCTGGTGGTGGAAAATATAAACACACCTCTAATTAACTCCTTCAGTCAGATCTGTCAAACTCCTGTTAGTTCAGGTTCTACATTCAGACCAGTTGGATCTAAAGCAGATCAGAACCAGTTAAATAATAACAGAACAACCTATAAATGACAACTCTATATTAAAACTCTTTAAATATTGATATTTACAAACTATACAAACAAAAAAGATGTGAATAACCTGAAAAAATAGAACTTTCTCAAGAAAAGTAAGTGCAGTTTGACCAATAATCTGCCTCAGTTTATCATTTCTACATGTTCATTATAGATCAGATCTGAAAAAAAAAACAAAAACACAACATTTAATAACAGGCAGAATATGGGTCAAATTACACTTAAGTTTCTTTAGACATTTCTATTTGTACATTATTTACATTTTATTGTTAAAGTATAGTTTGTTAATGTAAATATTTTCATCATTTAATGATATATTTTTGCACTAAAACAATGACAAAAATTTGGAGTTGTCATTATTTATAGATTATTCTGTTATTATTTTACTGCTCCGGCCCACTGGAGATCAAATGGGGCTGAATTGGCCCCTGAAAAAACATGAGTTTGAGAGCCCTGGCCTAGATACTCAGCTGAGGCTCTTTGTGTTGTTTCATACTTGATTTGTGGGTAAAATGTAAGACCCTAATAGCGTTAGCATATATATGGGATTTCCAATGCATTTTAGCATTGTGCTAATTGCTAGTATTCACATGCGTTTTTTGGATCCGTGGCTAAATTTAAGCTAATGTTGTGCATATTTTGTATAATATAAAGCTATGAAATGTTGTTTTACGTAGCTCTACAAATTCTTTGTTCATAAAAAATGGTTTGTAATGATAATATGCATTTTGTTTTTGTTTGTACAGTTTCCTGGATGTTTATTGAAGCACAGTTAGATAAATGTACAGCTAGTTCTGGAACACTAGTAGTAGTAGTAGTTTTTATTTCAAGCACATATAATCATCAGATAACAAAGAATCATACAACATGGTAAAAAAAAAATAAATAAATTTTTGCGCTTGAAAAGGAGTGGGAAGAAGTATAACTTGTTGACTCCACCCCCTTTTTACAAACTAATAATCAAACTAGTTCCACTCCCTTTACTTTGTTAACACACATTTTCCTCTGTATATTTTTACAATAACACAAAACATCCATACAAACCATTCACATACACTTTTTCAGTCACCTCACACACAATCAGATTTGCATAATCAACCGTTTTTTATATAGACTATAGTATTTATATTAACTTTAAATATTGACTCCATATTGTTTCATATCCAATATGACCCAAAGGGTTTAGGCTGAAGTACACACTTATTTTGCCTAACCCTATTTACAATTAACACAGAGTTTCCACATGAAAACAAACAAACAAGCAAAAAAAAAATTTCAATGTAATCATTGCTAATATCCAACAGAAGAGAATACATATTTAATTTAATTCAAGTAAGACAGAATAATGTTTATTAGTTAGTGTTAACACTGTCATTTATATAAAACTTCAGTTTTATGAAGCAATTAAATTAAAGCATTCAACAGAAAATATGACAGCTCGCATTCACATGGGTTTTGTGGATCCATGGCTAACTTTAAGCTAATGTTGTGCATATTTTACATAATATAAAGCCATGATATGTTATTTTATGGCCGTATATCTGACACCTGTGGTTTGAGGACAGTGTTTTACTGTATCCAAACCCATCCATCTTGTCCTATTAGCCGTCTCTTTGTCTCAAACTGCCTTTAAATTTTCTATTTAGTTGTTTTATTAGTGATCGAGTACTTCTTCTCCTAAAGGGCCTGTTTTATTTATTTATTTATTTTCACTCTCGTCCATCCCTTCTTCTCATCCCTCCATCGACACAGGAGAAGTAATGAGTGGCCTGGATCAATCTGCCCAACCTCCATCACCATGACAACCACCGCCTCCACCTACTTCAATAATGAGCCGCTACCACAATTAGTTTCCTCTCCTCCGGTCATAAGTCAGTGTAAAGTACCGGCAGTGGAATCAGTCAACCTGGGTTCAGGAGCAGAATGGATGGAGTTTGGAAGGGGGGGGTTCAGACGGAGCTGCATAAATCCCTGCTTGTTTTTCATGCATTTAAAGAGCTATTAGGTAAGATTTGTACTGCGCCGTGGCGCAAAATGACTGTAAAATATGTCTATGAGGGGTTTTGATCAATACTTTAGTGATTCCCCAGGTGGCTGATGGGAAATCAAGCTTTCATACAGAACATTTGGACTCTCACTATTGTCCACTGGGGGGGTTTGAAGTGCCTCGGGGAACTTTAGTGAGAGTAATTGAGGGCAGTGAAAATCATTGTATAATTTAATTAGTTCATCCGTGTAGATTTATCCACCTGCTCCAGGGATTCGAACCAAAGACCCGACCGTTACAGGAATTTACTCCCAACACACTGGTGGCTGTTAAATTACAGGATCGAATCTGTTTTTTTTTTCAGTCAAAACAATAATAAAAGATGCGGTAGATGATGTTGTGAAGTAGTCAGAGGCGTTCGCTGATGAAAATGTATTTGATGTTTCGCATAAATCATTTACATTATGTTCAGTGAAGGAGCTTTAGCGTGTGTCAAGGTCAAGTTTATTAGTATAGCACATTTAAAATAATGCTGTGTTCCAGGCCAGTTTTTGAGCCTGTAAGTCACGACTTCAAACCACAAGTCACGACTTTGTAACGTTCCAGGCAAGTCACACCAAACTGCCTGAGCGCAAGGAACTGTGGGAGTTAGATGTAAACAAACCAGCATGGTGGAGCGTACGTTATGCTCATTTACAATCATTTCTATCGCCAAAGGTGTTTGTTCTTTGGTTGTTTGAGGGAAACAGAGGCAAGAGAAGCTGTTCTACCATTTAGTTTCAAGTTTCTAGTTTATTTGTCATGTGCGTTCAGGTACAAGTACCATGGCAATGAAACACAGTGTGCCACGGCTCTCTCTCCGCCTAATATTGAAAAATAAATAACAACCAAATAACAATAACAATCACAGCAACAATAAAAATACTTAACAATAAAAAGCACGAGCCCCCCTACTGTAAAATAAAAACACTAAATAAATAAATACAATTATAAAAACTGGAAGTCAGACTGCAGGTTCCCAGCTACCTTCTTCTAGCTGAGCCGCTGTTCATCAGTCGAGTAACATGAGGAAAAAAACTGTTTTTGAAGCGAGTAGTCCAGGTTTTAATACTTTGTAAACGTTTCCCTGACGGTAGATAATTAAAGAGTCTGTGCAGGATGACTTGTGTCCTGTATGATGCCCAGTGCCTTTTTCCTGCGGTGGTTTGTGTAGATGTCCTGTAGTGATGGTAATAATGGTGCTCCAATGATTCTTAATGCCGATTTGACTGTTCTGATCAGGAGTGTGTGGTCGTGTGATGTAATGTTCCTCAACCATACCAGTATACTGCCAGTCAGAAGGCTTTCTATTGTGCTGCGATAAAAGTTGATGAGTGTTTTTGTTGACAAACCATATTTTAACAGACATCTCAGAAAGAACAGTCTCTGGTGTGCTTTTTTTATGTTAATTTTATATTTGGATTCATATTTGGTATTAATTCATTCATGTACTTAATGGACTGAAAACTAGCTAATGCTAGAGCAGCTGCTGATTATGCAGAACATTTGCAGATAAATAATGTCAGAACAATAACTTGTTTTAATAAACAATTTGCATAAATGCCGCATCCATGGGGGGATACGTGACGTCAGAACTCAGAACTGGGAGTACATCGATCTAGTACGAGTTCACGGGTGGGAAGTCACAGGTCTGACATAAAAATAAACAAAAATTTTGATAAATGTTATGAGAGAATTTAAAACCAAAGCAAAACATTCATGAATTTTAAGGAAAGAGGATAAAAACAACAGAAAAAATCCACAAATTTTGAGAGAAGCTAAAAAAAAGGTGAAATTTCCACAAATATTAATGACAGATGCTAGAAACGAGTGTGAACTGGTGAGAAAATGAAAACCAGGTGATAAAATCAGATCAGATCAATAAACCACCTGTGGTCTGTTTCTAAACTATATGGACATAAATATATGGACACATCATGTCTACAGCTGTCAGATGTCCTGTTCAGGAGGATCGGACATACAGCAGAAACATCAATATTCTATAAAGAAATGCTAAAAATAAGCAAAACTTTCCCAAACTCTAAAAAGAAGAGACTAAAAACTAGGTCGCAAAAAAAATTACAGAGAAGATAAAAATAAACAAAAAATTTGATAAATGTTATGAGAGAATTAAAAAGCAAAGCCAAACATTCATGAATTGTAAAGAAAGAGGATAAAAATAATAGAAAAATTCCACAAATTTTGAGAGAGAAGCTAAAAAAAAAGCTAAAATGTCCACAAATATTAATGACAGATGCTAGAAATGAATGTGAACTGATGAGAAAATGAAAACCAGGTGATCAGATCAGATCTATAAACCACCTGTGGTCTGTTTATGAACTATATGGACATAAATATGTGGACACAACATGTCTCCAGCTGTAAAATGTCCTGTTCATGAGGATCAGACACAGAAACATCAATATTAATAATCAATATAATATCTATCCCATAATATAAAACTCTATTCTGACATTAGTCCTTATTGTTTTTATATTCCAGACCCCTGTTAGAAAAGAAGCACCTGAATTCAACGTGTCCACATACTTTTGTCCATTTGTGTCTGAGTTCGGTCATTATACTATGAGGCTAATGTACGCATGTGTTTAATTTCAGCTCTTTCTAATGAAGTTAAATAGTTTAGTCTCTGCTTGGAAGTGACTTTTCACCCTGGAAAAGAACAGCTCTTTGTGACGTAGGCGTGTGTTCTTGTGCTGATGTTTGTGTTGGAGGAGTTTAGCTGAAGTTCACTCTGTTCTGCAGTCGGTTTCTCCACTTCCTGTTCTATGACCAGTTTCCGTCTCAGTATTGTTAACGCAGTCGCTGCTTCCCTTTGGCCCAGACGACCTGAATGCACCACTTCCTGTCAAAGCCTCAACGTTTCTGTGCATATTTGTGTGTATGTTGTGTAGATAACAAACTCCAATCCTGTCTTTTGTATTAAAGCCACTGGTGAAATTTGCTTTGAGAAACTTTTAACCCGTAAAGACCCACTTCTACTTTTGTACCAGTTCACAGCTTTATTTTTCTCTATGTTTAACCTTTCTTAACCCTGTAAAATCTGACCCATCAAAAACTAGCTACAAAATTCAAATTTTTGGGAACTGAGATGTTTATTACACCTATTAACAAAATCCAAGCAAAACATTTTGCCAAATAAATTTGTTTGATATATTTATGTGTCACATTTGATACACTGGGCGTTTTTATAAAGCACCTTATATACACTACAAACAAAAAGTTAAGGATATTTCTCTTTTTTTGTCTTTTTTTTTTTGGTCATTTTTGCCATTTGTAAATAAAACTATGCCTGGTCATTAAAAAAAACGTGTTTCAATTCAATTCACACACAAAAAAGTAAAAAGCGCTGTGCAAGAATCCCAACTGAAAAAAATAGCCCAGAAATGTAAAACATCCTTAACTTTTTGTTTGTAGTGTACCTGCAGTATCAAATCTGATACACGTTTTTAAGACAATTTAACTGAGCTATAAAGAATCAATTATCAAGTAACTATGCATTGTTTCAGTTAAAGAATAACAATATAAATGTTCTTCTTAACATAACTTTTGAAAATTACCAAAGACTTTTTTGTTAAATGTGTGTGGATGATTTAACGATAGTGGCCATAATGAATAAGGCAAAAAAAAAGTCCTTCCACTGGCTGCAGTGGGATGATAATCCAATTACTCTCTTCCCTTACTGTGAACAGTTTCTTAGTTCCATCCACCAGAAACAAACCATGTGTTTACAAACAGGGCCGGGAAGGAACTCGGGTATCTTTGGAATTTTGTCGCGACGTGCATTGTGGGAAACGGTAGGTTCACACAGCCGCCTGACAGCAGCAGCAGCAGCGCAACCATATGATATTATATGGATGAAACAAACACGACACGGAAACGGCTGGAGCTCCGCTTCCCTCTAGCTGTTTCCGCGTTGTGTTTGTTGCAGCTGCTGCTGCCAGGCGGAGCTCCGCTTGCTCTGCTTGCTCCGCTTCCACGCTTCAGCCATTTCTGCGTTGTGTTGGTTTCATCCATATAATATCACATGGTTGTGCTGTCACTGCTGCTGCTGCCAGGCGGCAGGGCGAGCCTCCGCTTCCCACAGTGCACATCATGACAAAATTCCTCAGATGCCCGAGTTCCCTCCTGGCTCTGAATGTAAACAAATGGTTTGTTTATAGTGGATGGAACTAAGAAACTGTTCGGCATAATGCAAGAGATTCAGGTGAGTAATGACAGACAGATGAACAGATTCATGATACTGAGGATATGACTGAGGATGGACAGATCTGATGAAAAATTGGTGATGAAAGTCTCCCACAGCTTTAAGGAAAGTATTGATCTTGTTGATTAGATAGAGGTCTCAGAACCTGGCGTAGCAAATATGATACAAATGGTTTTATAGGGTTAAGTGATTTGTCATCATTTATTACAAAATTATCCTCTGTATTTTACGGAGCTTTTTTAAAAAGTGAAAATCAGGTATTTTCTTATATTTAATTCACTGATCATGTAGATGTTCATTAAAGCTCAGATTACAGTTGAGGGTTATTATATCAAAAACAGAGAAAAGTGAATAAACAGTGTCTTTTTCAACAAATCTGTCTTTAACTGAACATAAACCCAGTGTGTCCATCCACTGTCATTGATCCAACTCCATGGGTTTTACTGGTGAATCAATGTTGTAGAAGATGACAGTGTTTCCATGGTAACTATGGAGCCTCTGAACGTCCACATGGGTCATATCTGATGACCATGAACAGATTCTACCAGTGCCTTCCTCTTTCACTCTTAGAATCGAGCCTTGACAGTAAAACCACAGTGGATGGAAAAACAGAAGCAAACGGATCATCACTAACTTATTATTTCTGCTCATGCGTTTCAGTTATTTATAAAAACTGAATTAACTCTAAATCAAAGCAAATGTCTCCACATGATTCGCTCTTTGCACAAATGAAGGACTTATGTCAAATCTTACAGCAAGACACTGATCTGTAACCAGGAGCAGATGTTTCATCTGAAGATGGGTTTATAAGGAGCATTTTTGTGATGTTCAAGAGTCCGCTGTGGTTCTGACAGGTGCCGACCACTGTGTCTAATTCCACCAAGCATCTGAGGAAGCTGCTTGGACTGAAAAAAGTCCAATTTCCAAATTAGTGAAACCTTTTTAGCCTCAGACAAACAGAGAAACCACAGGCACGACAATGAGGAAGATATTGAGAGGGAGGGGTTTGTGTTGGAGAACAGTGGGTCTCAGATGAGCCGGCACTATTTTAGAACACTGGGGGATGTTTTCAGCTGCACATGGGTTTAAAAGGAGGCAGTAGGATAGAATAGAATAGAATAGAATAGAATAGAATAGAATAGAATAGAATAGAATAGAATAGAATAGAATAGAATAGAATTATTTTTGTTTGTTTTGTTTATTTTTATTGATATTGATTTTCTTATAACTATATCCTGATGTGTCAATGTAAAATGTTTAATGGGTGAGAAGAAAGAAAAAACAATAAAAAGTGAATCACAAAAAAGAATAGAATAGAGTAGAATAGAATAGAATAGAATAGAATAGAATAGAATAGAATAGAATTATTTTTGTTTGTTTGTATGTCTTTTTGTTGTTTTTGTGGGGTTTTTTGGTTGCTGTTTTGTCTTGTTTGCTTTTTTTGGCATTTGATTGTCGTATTTTTATTGATACATTTTCTTATAACTATATCCTGAAGTATCAATGTAAAATTTTTAATGGATGAAAAGAAAGAAAAAAAAAACCAATAAAAAGTGAATCACAAAAAAGAATAGAATAGAAAAAAATAGAATACAATTATTTTTGTTTGTTTTGTTTATTTTTATTGATACTGATTTTCTTATAACTATATCCTGATGTGTCAATGTAAAATTTTTAATGGGTGAAAAGAAAGAAAAAAACAATAAAAAGTGAATCACAAAAAAGAATAGAATAGAATAGAATAGAATAGAATAGAATAGAATAGAATAGAATAGAATAGAATAGAAAAAATTAGAAGAGAATGTGTTTATTGTCATTGTACAGGTACAACAAAATTGAAAGGTGCAATTGTCCTAGGTGCCGTAAAAAGTATAAATAATGTATATAAGAGTATAAAAACTAAAATATAAAAGAAAAACCGTGACGGCATAAATATGAAAAAAAAAAAAGAAAAAAAAGAAAAAAAAGAAACAGCATAAAAAAGTGTCACCAGAAGTATGAAAGAAGAATAAAACATCATCATTTGCAATAGGCACCACTAGAGAGTTGTCTCTTTTAATTTGGTTGTACATATGTACAATGACAATAAAGGCATTCTATCATATACCTGGTAGGCAGTAGTCTGTAATCTGGAGTCAACTCTGGGTCTGGACTGGGTTCAGGGTCAACTCCAGTCCATCTAGACCAGGGCCATGGTTATAAAAACCTCTGAACGTCCAAATGGGTCATATCTGATGGCCATGAAAACATGAATAACTGCATTTTACACCAATTATCGATCCACAGCTATTAAACAGTGTAAATCAGTGGATTGTTTTAGTTTCTGGTGGATATTTAGGTCTTTGAGGGTTAAATGAACAACAATGTTATTAAATCTATATTTGGAACTTTTGATTTTTTTTACAAAACAAGATAATTTCCCCCCTAAAATAAACAAAAAACGCAAAAAAAATCAGCTGTTTATATGGAAGGAATGTGTAATTTTTATCTGCAAAACCCACTAAACTACTGATGTAGATGAGATTTAATGAGAATATGACTTTCCTTCAAACTCAACTACATATAAATTCAAAGAAAAATGGACTTTTACAGCAAAATCTCTCATTAACTGAACATAAATCAAGTGTGTGTATGAGTGTCCATGTCAATAACTGTTGTAAAATACAGTTCTTCATCTTTTCATGGTCATCAGATATGACCCATTTGGACGTTCAGAGGCTCCGTAGTTACTGTGGAAACACTGTCATCTTCTACAACAGTGATTCACCAGTAAAACCCATGGAGTTGGATCAATGACAGTGGATGGACACACTGGGTTTATGTTCAGTTAATATATTCTGCTGAAAAAGTCATTTTTTCTTGGGATTTATATGTAGCTGAGTTTGAAGGAAAGTCATATTCTCATTAAATCTTATTTACATCAGTAGTTGAGTGGCTTTTGCAGATTATATCAATGTAAACATCACACATTCCGTCCATATAAACAGCTGATTTTTTTTGCATTTTTTGTTTATTTTAGGGGGAAAATGATCTTGTTTTATAAAAAATTAAAAGTCCCAAATGTAAATTTAATAACATTATTGTTCATTTAACCCTCAAAGACCTAAATATCCACCAGAAACTACAACAATCCACTGATTTATAATGTTTAGTAGCTGTGGATCCAATAATTGGTGTAAAATACAGTTCTTCATCTTTTCATGGTCATCAGATATGACCCATTTGGACGTTCAGAGGCTCCATAGTTACCATGAAATCACCGTCATCTTCTACAACATTGATTCACCAGTAAAACCCATGGAGTTGGATCAATGACAGTGGGTGGACACACTGGGTTTATGTTCAGTTAATGAGAGATTGGACTGAAAAAGCAACTTTTTCTTCAGTTTTCTCTGTTCTGATATAATGTCAGTTGAATTTGAAGGCTTTGGGGTGCCTCAGGGTTCTATTTTGGATCCTTGTTTCTTTGTATACACTGCACTATCATTGTTTTGTGAATGATGTGCAAATCTACTTGCCCCTTAAAGTAAAAATTAAAGCCAGTGTGCAGGTCCTGTTGGACTATCTGCAGGATGTCATCTGTCATCTTCTACAACATTAATTCACCAGTAAAACCCATGGACTGGGATCAATGACAGTGGATGGACACACTGGGTTTATGTTCAGTTAATGATGAAAAAAAGATAAAAAATGATAAAAAACTTTACAAAGTTCTAATAACATGAAAACATAAGCAAAAAATTTACCGGAAATTAAGTAAAAAAAAAAAAACAACTACCAAAAAATGAACAGAATTAGCAAACATGATCAATAAAAGGAACATAAATTTCAAATAAATCAACAATATAATAAGTAACATGGACAAAATACACCACAACCTGAACGAAATTGAAGAAAAAATAATAAGAGCCAACAAGATGTGGAAACCTTACCAAAACAGCTAACAAAATATTATGTTCAGTCATGACAGATTGGACTGAAAAGACACTTTTTTCTTCAGTTTTCTCAACTTTTGCTCAACTTTAATCTGAGCTTTAATGAACATCTACATCATCAGTGAATTAAAATGTAAGAAAATACATGAGTTTCACAGAGAAATGCAAATATGGAGGACTATTATCTAACAAATGGTGGTAAATTCCCTTAGAAATGCTAAATATAGAGGAAAATCATTTGGGAACTGCCCCAAAAGTAGCTCTGGGTCTTTATGGGTTAATGTAATTCGGCAAAGATGGAAGGAAGAGTTTTCCTTTTAACATTGTTTGAATCTCAGTCTTTTCTCTCTTAGTTTCTCTTGTTGATCATTTATTGATCATTGTATTTGGAATAAATATTTAAAGTGCATACAAATATTATAGTCTATATTAAAAACAGTTGATTATGTAAATCTGACTGTGTGTGAGGTGACTAAAAAACTGTATGTGATTGGTTTGCACGGATGTTTTGTGTTATTGTAAAAATACACAGAGGAAAATGTGTTAACAAAGCAAAGAAAGCGGATCTAGTTTAATTATTACCCTGTAAAAAAAATAAACAAACCTAAAAAAACAGTAATATTCCAGCAGCAGGGGTGCCGAAAAAATACTGTTAAATAATGGAAAATAACCATCTCATAAAAATACGGTAATTTTCCATAATTAAAACACAGTTTTTTGCCCTAACTTTACATGAGATTTTGCTTTTCTTTTCTTTTTTTTTTTCTTAATTTTTAATGTTTGATAAAGAATATTTACATGCATTAAAACAATCAAATTCCCTATAAATATATATATAAATAATTTTCAATTAGACTAAGTTGTCCAATCCACTGATAAAAACTGTATTTGGACAGTTTATCAGTGCTTATACATGTTATACATTCACAAACATTTATTCAACATTTTTGTTGTGAAACTTCCTGTAATTACACAAGATATTTGTCAATTAACAAACAAGTCTGGTTAAACTGACAGAACAAATACTTCTTTTACGGTTAATTGTCAGTAATTTTATCTTGTTTTATTTATTTATTTATTTATTACAGTATTAAACTTTAAATTAACAGTTTAATCTCATAAATACAAAAAAAAAAAAAACAGTTTGTGAAAATATGATACATTTGCAAATGTATTTTAACTGTATTTTTCTGTGAAAAAAGAAAAAAAATATTTTAAAAAATGGAAATTTTATGGTTATTCACAGTAAAAGTTTTTTCGTGTTATTTTTCATTTGACATGTAAAATCAGTCTGTTTTTGTCATTTCATTGATATTTTCCTGTATCTTAAAAATACAGGAAAAATCTGTAAAATAAACAGTGAAAATTCTGTTAAATTACAGATTTTTTTTTACAGTGTAGTTTGTAAAAAAAAGGGGGTGGGGGTCAATCAGTTATACTTCTTCCCACTCCTTTTCGAGCACAGAAAAATTGTATTTATTATTTATTTTTGACCACGCTGTATGATTCTTTGTTATCTGATGATTCTATGTGCTCGAAATAAACGACTACTGCTAATACTAGTAGTAGTGATCCAGTAAAACCAGTCAATAATTAAATGAGTTGCACATGTAGTTTTTGGTAGAGTCCCTGTCCATGTGCATCCGAACAGGTGGAGGATGTTCTCCTGTAGCTCACTACATGTTTCAGAAAGATTTTATCTGCATGTTGTCACCATATGTCGCCATTTAACTGGCAATCTAAGCAAGGACACTTCATCAGCCAAGTAAAAAAAAAAAAGAAACAAACTGCTGACAACTGTGAAGAAGGAAGGAAGTGAAGGGTTTCATTTCATCAGACTGCAGCACATGTCTGACACTGGGGATGTTTCGAAGCACATGCAGGAAATAGACCCACAACCTTTAACCTGATCACCACTTACACCAGAAACTTTTTCTATCTGTAAATTCTCAAAAAGGACATATTGTTAGTTAATTTATTTTCAGTTACATATGTGTTTCAAAACAACAGAAGAAGAAGAAGGAAATAATATGATTTGACTGAAAAAGACTCAGGCAGAAGCAACTTTACAGCTGAAGCTGCACAATACATGGTGTCAGATAGAAAGAAATATGTTTGTTTTTCAATTACAGCCAAAACTGTCAAATATAGATGCATATAATGTGAAGTACACTGCTTAAGTTTTAAATTAGCACTATTCCACAGTTCAACCCCTTTAAAAGAAATAGCTACATCTTCTTTTAACCTCTTTTTTTTTTTTTTTATCTTTTTCTAACATACATTTGCATCCATCTCTAAACTCGTATTTACTTTTGCACACATTGTTTTTTTTTGCTTGAAACATGATTTGCATTGCTGTATAATAAACCAAATTTAAACTTCAAAAGATGACCATTTAAAAATGGTCTGATCATAATATAATACAGGGGTGTCAAACATGTGGCCCGGGGGCCAAATGCATCCCGCCAAAGGTTCCAGTCCGGCCCATGGGATGTTTTTGCCAAGTCAAAAATTCCACAGTCTTGAATTGAATTAAGCAAAAAAAAAAAAAAAAAAAAAAAAAGCTTGAATTAAGGAAAAAATGTTGAATTAAGCAAAAAAAAACAAACAAAAAAAACCCCTTCAATTAAGTAAAAAAAAAAGTCTTGAATTAAGCAAAAAAAAAAAAAAAAATCTTGAATTTAGCAAAAAATCTTGAATTAACAACTTTAAATTTTTGTCTTCGTTTTAGAGCAAAAAATAACATTAAATTATGAAAATATTCATATTTACAAACTATCCTGTAACAATAAAATGTGAATAACCTGAACAAATATGAACAACCTGAAATGTCTAAAGAAAATTCAGCCCAGTTTGAACTCTTTTCTTCCTGTTCCTCAGTGTTTAGTGTCTTTGTAGATCTGATCCAGAATGCACATGGACAAATGAGAAGTGGAGGCAGAATATTGTTAAATTTGCACAGATTTTTCTTAAGAAATTTCAGTTTTTTCAGGTTATTCACATCTTTTTTGTTTGGGTAGTTTATAAAAGTAAGTATTTTCATAATTTAATAGGTTTTTTTTTCTTTACCCTAAAACAAAGACAAAAATTTGGAGTTGTCATTATATATATGTTATTATGTTATTAATTCCTTGGTTCGACCCACTGGTGCAGTGGCCCAGAGGTACAACAGCCCAAAAAATTATCCACTATAAGAAAAAAAAAATCATCCACGTTTTCAATTAAGGGGGCGCTGTTTCCCCGGAAGGTCTCTTGCCTTAAAATTAAGGCCACCACAAAAAATTAAAAGCATAGGCTGAAAAGTTTTAAGATAATTTTTTGGGCTATTGGATAATTTTTTTGGGCTGTTCTCTTTTTTTTCTTATAGTGGATAATTTTTTGGGCCTGTGGATAATTTTTTTGGGCTGTTCACTTTTTTTTTCTTATAGCGGATAATTTGGGGGGCTGTTCTCTTTTTTTTCTTATAGTGGACAATTTTTTGGGCTGTTCTCTTTTTTTTCTTATAGTGGATAATTTTGGAGCTAGTGGATAAGTTTTGGGGCTGCTCTCTTTTTTTTCTTATAGTGGATAATTTTGGGGGCTGTTCTCTTTTTTTTCTTATAGTGGATAATTTTTGGAGCAGGTGGATAATTTTTGGGGCTGTTGCACCTCTGGGCCACCGTACACTTGAGATTAAATCAGGTTGAATGTGGCCCCTGAAGGGAAATGAGTTTGAGAGCCCTGATATAATATAATATAATATAATATAATATAATATAATATAATATAATATAATATAATGTCACAGTTTAATTTGATGGTTTATTTCAACTTTTGAATAAAGGATAAATAAAAGTGCTTGGGTTTTTTTTTTTTTTGTTTTTTTTATACAATATATAAACTCATCTAATGGTACTTCTGAAGTCCTGTGAATCTCGGGGGAAGGGGAATACTCTGGTTGACTTCATTTTACCTTCTGCTCTTAAGATATTTGACTAAAAACACTCACGTGCGCTTTGGTTTTGGAGATCCACGTCTCCAAAAGCAGCGCCAGACGCGTCTTATGGAACTTCCCGGTGGTTTTCACAGCGATGTAGATATCCTCCACCTTCAGTGTGGACCGGGTGACACGGGCCTCCTCGGACTCTGCCCCGTTTGGACATTTGGGGTTTGCGGGCTGAGGCTGCCGCTGGTGTTTAAAGCCGCGTCTTGTGCGTCTTTACGCACGGATGGAGGAGCCTGCTGGATGGAGCGGTGGAGCGCACCGGGGGGGCGCGCGCCGTCAACCAGGCTGAGTTTGGGGAGGCTGCTGGTGCGTAAGTGGAAATCCACATAAAGGATGATGAAGACGGTGAAGATCAGAACGGGCAGCCTCCGACGCATCCATCTCTTCTTTTGCATCGTAAAAAAAAAAAAAAAAAGTGTTAAATCCACCAAGAGATGATCCCGTCGGTTAAAGTCGACCTCGTTTTCTTCATTTTTGGTCTAATTTCGTCGCAGCTTCCCCTTCACATCCACGTCTTCCTCTTTTATAAACATCCCATCGTGGTTCCTCCTCAGTAAACTAACTCTAAATTACGCGCATGGCTGAAACACCGACCGTTCACATTAATGAATGAAATCAAATGTAAACCTCATTTTCCTCCGTTCTGCAGACTTCACCTGCTCTCATTTTCTAAAAACTTCTACCTCATCCATATGTCTGACTTGGTCTCAGTCGCAGCTCTGCCCACCAAACTTATGAAAAGTGTCAAGTTAGACGGAAGCAAGCGCTCAGACTTCCGCTTAAAGATAAAATACACCAAAACAGTGAGAAGGACAAGACACTTCCGGTTTAATCTGCCTTTATACGGAAGAACATCAGGGCCACTGGGGGGGGAGGGGGGGGGATTAAGGTCCAGTATAGTTTTTTGGTTATTATTCTGAGGGGAAAAAAATAATTCTAAGATTAAAATCAGAATGCAGAGAAAAAAGTCAGAATTCAGATAAAAAAGTCAGAATTCAGACTTTTGAAATATCAAAATAAGGTCCAATATAGTTTTATTTTATTATTATTATTGTTATTATTCTGAGAAAAAAGTCAGAATTCTTAGAAAAAAAAAGTCAGAATTCAAACTGTCAAAATATCAAAATAAGGTTCAATATAGTTATTATTATTATTATTATTATTATTATTATTATTATTATTATTATTATTATTATTATTATTATTATGAGAAAAAAAGTCCAAATTCAGACTTTTGACATATCAAAATGAGGTCCAATATAGGTGTTTTATTATTATTCTGAGAAAAAAAGTCAGAATTAAATTATTAATAATATTAATAATTAAAATAAATATATTAACATATTAAAAAATATATTGGACCTTATTATATATTTTTATTTTTTATTTATTTATTTATTTATTTTGCAATGTCCCTCATCCTCTTCCGTAGCCTTATATAAACACATACTGTTAAAAAACAAAACAAAACAAAACAAAAAACTGTAGAATTAACACCAAAAAGTTGTAAAATTGCAACATAAAAAAACTCTAAGTGAAATAACAATGCAACGTTGTTTATTTGAAAAGAATTTTATGTTACGATTAAATCAAATATAGCTGTACTTTTTACCGGAATAGAACGTCAACAAAACCAAATTTGTTCGTAGAAATGATGTATTTCTATTGTTTTGAGAAAGTAAAACTGTAAATTGAAAAGCAATGTGGTGCCGTTTAAATTGCAAGACCATAATGCTGAAAAAACAGCCTATTCTCATACTTTTTTCCCCCTCTTTTAAATAAAAAAGCAATAAAAAAGTAAATTCAACATTTTAAACATGTAAACATTACCGAAATCCAATGTGAGTTATATATGTTTAAAATGTTAAATCTACATGTTACTCTGTACAAATGTTTATGGTTTGATATGTTTTTTACAGTGTTGTTCTGGTAACCACAGATGCCAATATTTTCTGTAAAAAACAACGGGATTTTTTTTTTCTTTTCTTTTTTTTTTTTAACAGTTTAGGTTAAAATGTAACTAATCCATTCTGCCTCAGTTTATCATTTACACATGTGCAACTCTCAGATCCCAGTGAATCTACAACTACACAAAACATTTAATAACAGGCAGAATCTTGGTCAAATTGTGCTTATTTCCATAAGATATTTCATGTTGTTCATATTTATTCAGATTGTTCACATTTTTTGGGAAAGGATAGTTTGTAAATGTACATATTTTCATGTAATTGTATATTTTTTTACACTAAAACAGAGACAAATGTGTGCTTGTCATTTTTTATAGGTTATTCTGTTATTATTTTATTGGTTCAACCCACTTTCGATTATATTAGTCTGAATGTAGAACCTGAACTAAAATGATAGTTAATATCCTCAGTATAATTTTTACATTTGACTAATTCAGCCCAGACGTCAGATTGGATCTTTGGCGGTCCGGTTTAGGCCCACGGACCGTATGTTTGACACCGTGCACTAGACCTTTCACAGACACTGCTTCTGGACTAACTCATCATTCTAATCACCTTTTCTAAATCACATTGGTATTTCATTATTTGAATCCATTATTGGCTGTAATTTGCTAAAACTTTTTCTTGAATGGATCCATATTTACAAATGAAATTAAACTGACCAGAAAAATTAAAAAAATATAAATAATGATTTACAATAAAATACATTAAACTTATTTGAATGTCACTACTTTCCTTGTTAATGTTTACTTTCCACTTCAGGTTCCCAGGTTTGTTTTATTCAGGGTTATGTTTGAATTCTGCACCATTATGTTTGTACTGCCCCCTAGTGGAGACACATATTTGAGTTTGACTTCTTGTGTTTTGTCCACTCAGAGCCGCCGTAGTTTCCACATGCGTTCTCGGTAAGTCCTTTTACTTGTCATTTGGACCTAAACGAATATCTGTCTGTAAATATTGGAACATAATAAGATGTTTACTCACCCTAGATACTCATCTGAGACTCTTTGTGTTGTTTCATACTTGATTTGTGCGTAAAAACGTAAGACCTTAATAGCGTTAGCATGTATATGGGATTTCCAATGCATTTTAGCATCGTGCTAATTGCTAGCATTCACATGCGTTTTTTTGGATCCGTGGCTAAATTTAAGCTAATGTTGTGCATATTTTATATCATATAAAGCCATGAAACGCTGTTTTACATAGCTCTACAAATTCTTTGTTCATAAAAATGATTCGTGATGGTAATATACATTTTGTTTTTGTTTGTACAGTTTCCTGGATGTTTATTGAAGCACAGTTAGATAAATGTACAACTAGTTCTGGAACACTAGTGAAGACAGAATAATGTTTATTAGTTAGTGTTAATACTATGTCATCTATATAGAACTTAAGTTTTATAAAGCAATTAAACTGAAGCACTCAACAGAAAATATGATAAAATTGACGTATTAATCGAACACTCAAATATCCTGAGTATATTTCTCTTCTTCTTTTTTTTTTTTTTTTTGGCTTTATTTATCTGAGGATATTTCTTTGTCATATTTCTGTTTGTACCCTCACTTTGGCATCACATTACATTTCTAGTTTCAGATGGATGTTTTAGTAAGCAAGTAAGTAAGTAAATTTTATTTATAGAGCACTTTTCACAGACAGAGTCACAAAGTGCTTTACAGTGTGAAGTACAAATAAACATTACAAATAAAATGCAATTAAAAAAACATTAAGACACAATAAAATACAATTAAAATATGATAAATACATAAAGTGCAATCAGTTTGTAGCAGCCTGAGTCAGTTGGAGTCAGTTAGATATTTTTCACCAAGCTAATAATGTGGTGTTGTGTGGTTTTTAAGACACACGTTTACTAGAAAAAACACAATGTTGTTTTCTACATTGTCGTCTGTTTTCAAAGGCTCCAAAAACAATGCAATGTGCAATAAGCTCCACATAACCATCCAGTATCCAGGTTGAGCATATTATGCACACTTTGCACTTCATTATTTTCACAATTTGTTTTAGGTCTGAATTCAAAAGTTGTTCATTGTTGCATGATTTTTAAATTTGGGACCCATCCACTAAAATCACAATGTAAACCAGGGGTGTCAAATTCATTTTCTTTCAGGAGTCAGATTCAGCCCAATTTGATCTCAAGTGGGCCAGATTAGACTGAAATAATAGTATAATAGCCTATAAATAATGACAAGTCCAAGTTTTTCCACTTTGTTTCAATGCAAAAAAAAACCCCAAAACATTAAATTATGAAAATGTTTACAGTTACAAACTATCCAAACAAAAATGATGTGATTAACCTAAAAGAAGAAATTAAATTTTAACAATATTATGCCTCAACTATCATTTATTCATGTGCGTTGTGGATTGGATCTACTAAAGCAGAAAATATTTAGTAACAGGGAGATTATTGTTGAAATTGCACTTCATTTTCTTTAAACATTTCAGGGTGTGCATTTTATTGTTATAGGATAGTTTGTTCATATAAATAATTTCATAATTTAATGTTATTTTTTTACCCCAAAACAAAGGGAAAAATTTGTATTTGTCATTATTTCTTGGCATAATGAAATATTGTTTTTTTCACACTAAACTAAAAAGAAAATTTGGAGTCATTATTTATAGGTTATTTTGCTATTATTATACTTCAGATCATATTGGTCTGTATTTGGAACCTGAACTAAAACGACTTCGACACCCTTGGGTGTTAATATCCTCAGTGTGATTTTTTTCACTTTGCACATTCATTCTGCAGGTTGGATTGGAACCTTTGATGAGACGGTTTTGGCCCATGGGCTGCATGTTTGACACCCCTGTTGTAAACGGTGTTAAATTCCTACACTAACACCCTTCTACCAAGTGAGAACACAATGGACACTGACACAATTTTGGGGTTAATCATTGAAATATGCCAGGATGAAAAACAAAAAATGAGTTATCCAATTTTTGTGTAGAATACTGAAAAAAGATGGTTTGTGAACATTACAAATGTGGTATTTAAAAATGTCACAGTTATTGAGTATTTGGTAGTTTTGTTCATGGATCAAGTTGATGAAATAGAGGGTCTGCACGTGACGTCACCGCTAGCAGACGTCACTGCGGTTCCGCCCACTGAGTGGCAGAAAGAGGGAGATGAGTGACAGCGTTGGCTTCAGTACTGTCTAAACTGAAGAACAATATTGAATAAAAAATGGGGAAGAGCTGTTGTGAGACTGATTGTATGAGCAGGTTCTTAAAGCAGTGGGAGCTATCGTTTTACAGACACCGAAAGATGAAGAGAAGTAAAAGAAAAGAGAAGTAGATGGATCCACAAATCCAGGAAACCAAACCTAGATCTGTGGATCCTGTTTGGTGTCAGCTAACATTCATTTATGCTGAATTTTTGGGTCAAATAAGACCTGAAATGACCTATTATTTTGGCTAATGTTACGTCTTAGTGCAGCTCTTGGTTTCATGATCAGATCTTTCCTGGTTTTTGTCTCATTTTGTGATTCTGATCCTTGTGCTCCTACATGATTAGTAAACTAACTTAAACTGAGGCTAACCTAGTTTTTCAAATACGGGCGAACTGGAGAATAAAGCTACGACGGAGTATTAGGACCACAGAAGAAAATAAAAACACTGGTCACTACGAGTATAAAGTCATAAAATATCGATATAAAACCTGTAATTTTATGAAAATAAAGTCGAATACAAAAAGAATCACAATGTTATGAAAATAAAGTCGTAGTTATTTTTTTTTAAAAATCAGAATTTAACGAAAATGTCATTTGTTTATGAGATTAAAGTCGTCATATTCCGACAATAAAGCCATAATATTAGCAGAATAATGTGTTAATTTAGAAACAGGCGGTCTAAATCTGCTAATTTCCCAGAATGCAGTGGTGCCCTGCTGGTCCACAGCAGTAGTATCTGTGTTGGATAAAGGACTGGATCTGAACTAGACTCAGTAAATCTGCTCTGTCCCAGCAGATCATGCATATATTCACTGGGGTCAGTCCATGGTCTACTGGAAATGACCTTTGGATCAGCTGGTTCTGGGCCCTAGTTTTGGAGCCTTTAGATCAGCTGGTTCTGGGCCCTAGTTTTAGACCCTTTGGATCAGCTGGTTCTGGTCCTAGTTTTGGAGCCTTTGGATCAGCTGGTTCTGGTCCTAGTTTTGGACCCTGGTTGTCAGTCCTGATGAAACCATGTATATTAGTTTCAGGTCCAAATAGCACTGATCCCCTCCATCCTGGATCAGATCCGGATCCTCCATGTGTGTCCACATGTCAGTGTTCATGGACCACTTGTTCTTTGGTCGCTCGTACAGATCCATGTCCAGTCCAACTGTCCTTCATTTAATTTCAGATTTCCCATGGTCCTTTTCTCCGGCTGTGTTTACTGCTATACTCCGTCATGTTGAGCAGGTTGGTTTAAGACACTCAGTCTGACTGAGAGGGGCGTGGCCTGGGGGGGGGGGGTTGACGTATGTGCATACCCTTTATTTACTGCTGAAATGTCATATTTATTTCCTTTCTAATATCAATATTGACGCCAGTATTGATGTGTTGCATGACTGCGGTAGTCAAGTAATCAGGTTACAGCTCAAAATTGTACTTTGGTATCACTAAATTAATCTGAATCAATCAATTAATACTGACTCGAATCGATATTGGATCTAATAGAATCGAATCATGATTAATCGATTCAGAACCTTATGAATCGAAATCAAATCGATTACGGAAATTGGCCATGATACCCAGCCCTATTCATTTGCTTTGGTAATAAATGTGTGGAATGGTAAAGGGACTTTGTGGACACCGTGTCCATGTTCTCCGTTGGGTTCCAGCTCCACTTGTGTCTAAGCTGCTCTAATACTGTATCCTCTGTCACCTGTTCCCTGTGTTTCCGTCTCCTGAGACCGTTACCAAAGACAGAAAGAGCTTGATACAATTAATTCACCTCAGACCCTCATCGCCACCTTTGTTTATTTGTCCTTTCTCAGAGTTCTCGCCTTACATCCATCCCTTCATCACTCCCTTCCTTTCTCTCCGTCTCTCTCTCCCTTCCTCTTCCCACTGACCAGCTGCTTTCTTTGGCTCCGCCCCCACGCCGCCACCCGGCTCGCCGCGGACCGGCCCACCTGGCCCCGCCCCTCCCGGGTCCCGTAGGTAAACCGAAGACGCCCGGGGCACACCCTGGCCAGGAAAAGGCCCAGGATCGCCTTACGGCCCGGCTGAAAAGGGTCCATTCTACAGCGCAGAGTACATCCCAGCCCCACTTTGAACAAAGGGCCCAGGGAGTCGAGGGACCAGACCCCTTTCAGGGCTTTGTCTGTCCTGCTCCGAGCTCCGAGGTAGACACAGACTTGGACTGAACTCAAGAAAACACATTCAACAAATATCACAGGTACAAAAGCCGGGAAGGAACTTTAACCCATGACGACCCAGTGGTTTGTCTGTGACAGCCCAGGAATCTAATTCTGTCTCTGTTTAACCCTGTAAAATCTGACCCATCACACACCAGCCACAACATTCTAATTTTAGGGAATTGAGATGTTTATTAGAACTTTTAACAAAATTCAAGCAAAACATGTCACCATATAATTTTATTTATGATATATTTTTGTGTCACATTAGGGATGTAATGATATGAAAATTTCATATCATGGTTATTGTGACTAAAATTATCACGGTCATCATTATTATCGCGGTATTGTTGAAATTGTGCTCAAAATGTTCAAAAAGTACTGATACACAAACTGAAATAATTTAACCAAGTTGTATTTTGAAAAAAACAAAACAAAACAAAACACATAAAATAATTGGCATGATGCACTTTCTGTTGCAGAAACATTTAAATATTAACCCTTAGTGGTCTGAGCCTATTTTGTCTGTTTTTCAGTCCTTTTGATTTTGCCTTTATATACTATATAAACAAATGTTTACTATACCCATGTTTGGTATCTGTTTTTTTTCAGCACAACTTCATTTATATCATTTGCCTATTATTTTTTTCACTTTAACCTACTATAAAAACATGAAAGGCCAGAAAACACACAAAAAAAATAAAATCCAATTTGAAAAACGTATATAATTCATTGCATAAATAACATGCAGATACTTAACGAACCTTTTCAAAGACCTTAAAAGTGAATATTGGTTCCAAATATTAGGTATAGAAAATCAAAATTGTAATAAATTAAAACTATACTCAAATATTTGACATAAAAGCACAGCTTTACAGAGGGTTTTTTCCCCTAAAACTGTGGTAATGAAACACGGTTATCGTGATAATTAGAATTTAAACGGTAATACTAACCATTGGCAATTTTACCGCAGTTTATCATTATACCAGTAATCGTTGCATCCCTATGATACATTGGGCGTTTTTATGAAGTACCGGATATCCCTGCAGTATCACATTTAATACAAACATTTGAACATAATTTAACTGTACTGTCAGTTATCAGTAATGAAGTAACTACAGTACCAGTCAAAAGTTTGGAGTTACCTGGTTTGTCTTTATTTTCATGACTGTTTACACTGTAGATTCTCACTGAAGGCATCAAAACTATGAATGAACACAAATGGAATTATGGACTTAAAAAAAGTGTGACATAACTCAAAGCATGTTTTATATTTTAAATTCTTCAAAATAGCCACATTTTGCTTTTATTACTGCTCTGCACATTCTTGTCATTCTCTGGATGAGCTTCATGAGGTAGTCACCTGACATGTTCTCCAACAGTCTAGACCAGTCGTGTCAAACTCATTTTAGTTCAGGGGCCATTTTCAGCTAAATTTGATCTGAAATGGGCCGAACCAGTAAAATAGTAACATAATAATATAGAAATAATGTCAACTCCAAACTTTTCTCTATATTTTAGAGTGAAAAAAGTTAATTTACATTATGAAAAGCTTTACATCTACAAACTACTCTTTCAAAAGATGTGAATAACATGAACAAACTGGAAAAATAAGTGTAATTTTCACAATATTCTGCCTCAGTTTATCATTTCCACATGTACATTATAACTTACAGATCACAGTGGATCTACAAACACACAAAACATTTAATAACAGGCAGAATCTGGTTAAAATTGTACTTATGTCTCTTAAGACATTTCAGGTTATTCAGATTTTTTGCAAAATTATACTTTGTTTTAGTGTAAATACATAAAAATATTTACATTTACAAAGAGAACAATTTGGAGTTGTCATTATTTCTATGTTATGATAGTATTTTACTGAACCCTGACCACTTGAGATTGAATTGTTCTGAATGTGGAACCTGAACTAAAAGCACTGTTGTGTTTAACTTGTTTAGTATCTTAGTGTAATTTTTACATTTCATAAATTCATCCCAAGGGCTGGACTGTGTGTGACGTCCTGCTGTGTGATAAAGAAGGAGGTGAATGTGTGAGGGAATGAATGTATGGATGTTGATATATGAGTGATGCATATTTTGTTTTTATTATGTATTTATATTTTATAGTTATTAATACTATTTATTACTATCGCTATTTTTATGAGTCCGTATCCTGATAGTGCACCTGAATTTCATTGTACATTCTGTATGACAATAAACTATCTTATCTTAAATAAAAGTGTGCAAAAATGAATAAAATACTCAATAAAACAAAAATTAACAAAATAAAAAAATAAATTGAACAAAAGTGAAGGAAAAGTGAATGAAATAAGGACAGAAATGACCAACGAGCAAAAAAACAAAAACAAGAAAATGGACAACAAAATACAGTAGGGTTTTTTTTTGTGCAGAATGGTCTTGATTTATTTTTATTTTTTTTGTGTGTGTGCGTGGACTGGTCCTTTATTTATTTGGTTTGTGTGTGGACTGGTTCTTTATTTTTTTCTTTGTGTGCAGACTGGTCCTTTTTTTGGTTTATTTTTGTTGTTTTGTTTAGCACATTGATTGTTGATTTGTTTTTTGTGCGGACTGGTCCTTTAAGTGGCAGGTGTCAGTGGATGAATGTCATTACTGAGCAGAGGTCAATAATAATATTATCATTATCATCCTTCTTCTTCTTCTTATATTACTGCTATTATTAATATTCTATAACTGGTTCTTGTTTAATTCTAATATACATGCATACACTTGTATACACAGTACACAGTCAGTTCTCACATACAACACTGAGTCAATTTAATATCAAATTCAAAATTTCCACATTATGGAATACCAAACCCTCCATGATCAAAAAAAGTGCCTTAAAGTCATTATTCAAATCCAGACTCAAATTCTTTCTGCTAAAGAAATAATACAACATTTCATAGCACGATGATGCTCATTTGAAACATT
Organism: Sphaeramia orbicularis; assembly: GCF_902148855.1. Taxonomy (NCBI): domain Eukaryota; kingdom Metazoa; phylum Chordata; class Actinopteri; order Kurtiformes; family Apogonidae; genus Sphaeramia; species Sphaeramia orbicularis. The sequence continues at coordinate 6,626,454 of NC_043957.1, forward strand.
TTTCATGATTGTGAAAATGAAATCCTATATGAGTCTTGATATGAGTTTGCTTATCACCGGTCGGACAGGAAGTGATGGGTGGCCAAGCTGATGAAGGACTGTGGAAGGATCCAGACCGAGGGTTTGGAGGAGTCCCGTCCCTGGTGGCAGACGACGGCGACTCCAATTCAGAACAATGACCAGGCTCTAAATGGGACAGTTTGGATGGTTTAGGATGAATTAAAGGAGATTATCTTCATGTCACTGATGTTGTGTTGAATTTGTTGGTCAACACATCAGGCCACAATGGAACTATTGTGTTTTTATTTGACAGAACTTGTAAAATAAATGAATATGCAATATATGTAAAGACGTAAATTATAAGTGAGAATGGGGTTATGTTATAAAACAGTAACTTCAGATGTCTTTCACATGGCCACAACAATAGAATAGGATGTCTTTATTGTCATTGTACAGGTACAACGAAATGAAAAAAGTGCAACTGTCCTAGGTGCCATAACATAACTAACAGACAAAGCCTGATGAAATCATAATAAACTGTGAAATACAATACAATGCCATGTTCAGGTGAATGTTTTCTGAGGGATCATTGAGACTATGTTTGCATCCAGTGGTGACCATCAGGTTTCAGCTGTCATGATGAATCAATAAAAACACCGACAGATTTTTAAGAATCCTAACATTTTGGAACAGTTACTGGATGGGGTCATTTTTCTTGAACAACCCTTCAAAAATGTCACTGATTTTGTTTGAAATTCATCCAGTTGGTTAAGAAACAATTGATGAAATTTGTTAGACATAAAATAGCTCCGATAAATTCTGTATAAAAATCCAAACATGCTCCTATTTTCCTAAAACAAACATTGCCAAGGTCTGCTCTGCTGATAACACACACACAATGGATGGCTAGCATAGCGGCGAACTTAGCATGCTAGCGTTAGCACGGACGATAAACTCATTAAAAACTCAACATTAGGACACTCAAAACTTCAGAGAATTCTATAGGATGAGTGGGATTTTACAAAATACAAGTTCCAGAAGTTTGGCCTCCTTTGACTCATGAATAATAACTTGAATGAACTTTTATTAGAAGAGCTGGGCTCTACCACTCACTTCCGGTGTTCTGTGGAGTTGAGCGCATGCTCAGTAGCGCTAGGGAGCCCCACCTAGCAACCTGAGTGACAGTGCGTTCTAAAGCAGACGTCATTTATAAGCCCTAAATTCCTCCTGTTTGTTGGCTCAGCCCCTGTGGCACAGACACAACTCATTCTGTTGAATGCTGGGGTGCGGCGCCTGTGGATCACCACAACCAGGGCCGTTTCAAGATATCTGGGGGCCTTAGGCAAGAAAGTAAAGTGAGGCCCCTAATACGCAAAGATGTGGTGGTCGAATCACCGCAGAAGAAAATTAAAATCCAGATGCAATTTCCTGTTTTCTGGTGCATTTAATGAGTCATGAATTACTCTGTATTATGCAACACAGAGTATCCACCAGAGTGTAGTAAAGGACACAGTGTCTTCAATTAGGCATTGTTGATGGGAATGACACAAATTGTCACTATCAATTGGCGCTGACAGAAATTTAAGCAAAGCACCTAAAAAAAAAAAAAAAAAGGCATTTGGTGAGTAGGCTTACTTTTGTCCTTATTCTAGAAGTATATGATTAAAGTGCGGAGGATTTGATAGTAACTTTGCAGGAGAAGAACTTCACTTCCCATAATGCACCAAAATGTAACGTCAGACCTCATCGGCAAAACTACCTGAGCACATGGTGCAAAGTGTTGTGATGTGTTGATGGGCAAGTGTGGGAAATTAGATAATTACAGAGTTTAAAATGCAGGATTGTGATTACATGGTTCACAGACACCGCCATTCATTTTTTTGATGATGTATTTGAATATTCTGAATATTTGACGATTTTGAAAAGTGTTGTAATTTCCTAATTATTCTAATTGTTCCTGAACACCTCATGCATTGTTTACATGTGCCTCCTTGAACATGAACAGAACTCAGTTCCGCACTGAGGGCACAGAGCTGATGTGAGGGACTCGAACAAATGTTGACTTGAAAATACAAACTTTTGCTGCAGTCCCACTCTAGTCCTCTTCTGAGCCTAAACCAGCTGACACACAAGGAACAGACGTATTGATGAGACGGACAAACGCAATGGAAAAGGGACATTTTTCTCCTAATGGGATGGACAGATCACCAACGGAAATTGCTAGCTAACCGAAAATGTCCACTGAACTGGATGGATTATTTGTCCAAACAGGATGGGATTCAAAGGACCAGACGATTTAGTTTGGAATAAAGTTGTGTGGGTGACGGCAGCAGGAGCAGACCACCGCCCAGAGGAAGTGAAAACACTTCAGTAGGCTTAGCTTTGGCTTTTCAGGACTAAATACTGTTAATGCTGTCGCACTTCGGTCCTCCACATCCAAATTATTTAGCTCCAAAGAAGTTTTGGAACGCTGTCCAACGGTAGAAAAGGGCAATGGAGAAGTTGTGTTTATTCTGTCCTTAAATTCTTCAACAGAACACAGTTGTGTTGTGTATATGATTAGTTGTTGAACTGAATCCTCTCCCCCTCATGCTAACATCTATCTGTGTGTTTGGTCACTGATGTGAGGGCTTTTGTTCGCACACTTTCAAACATATCACACAGTTGTTGCCTATTTGGAGAAAACAATGGTTTACTTAATACTTACTGCTGTGTCGTTGGCGTTTTTCCTCTTTTTCTTTCTTTTTTTTGTCTTTTTGCAAACCCTGAAGGGTAGGAGTGCTTCTTCATTGCTGTTCTTTTAAAATGGCCACCGCCGTGCTCAGTGTGGACAGACCGTTTGTTCCTCCACTGACCGCAAGTGGGGGGTGTGATGGGGGGTGCGCAAGGGCGAAGGTCACTTCTAAATGACCCTCATAGTCTTTGTCATTGCATAGGGGGAATCCCTCAAGTTTAGGGGGCCCCAGTCACAAAACAGTACAGGAGAGGGTTAGCGCTGCCTCACTGTGGTGGTTTGTTTACAATGGATGGTTTTTAATAAGTTGTACAGATAAATGACCATGCGGCCATCGGGGGCCCTCCTCAGCGAGGGGGCCCAAGGCAGCTGCCTACCTTGCCTACGTCATCCCGACGGCTCTGACCACAACGCGTGGAGTGGGGGATCGCATCGCGTGGAGCGAGGTTCCCAGTGGCCCACAGAGAGCAGAGGGTCCAAAGACGGCAAGTCGGCTCTGATGACGGTCGGAGGGATGATCATTTAGAAGATCACCAGGGGACTTCCTACCCGAGGGGCGTCGGTGATCGAGAGCAGCCAGGGCCGAGTCTGTGTCTGTGTCACATGGGGTGAGTCTTTTGCATTATGACCAAAGGGTCACCGGTTCGAGTCCTGGCTCCGACTCTCCACATATCCACATGACAATCAACAAGACAAGACAATCAACCGCTAATTACTCCCTGCTCAATGCCAGCTACTTTAAAGCACTTTGGGCACCATGGAGGGGGAGAAAATACGCCAAACAAATGTCACCTCATTATTATTTCACAACGGAAAACACCATTGACTAGCATTAGCAACATTAGCCTGGAAGCTAACCTTAGCATGGACACAAAACAAAGGGCTCACACACACTTTAGCTCATGTTCACGCTGGAAAGGCACATTTCCCGTCTAACTTGTGTCCTTTGTTGTGTGTCGTCCCACGGCCTGGAACAAGGACGAGTCTCAGGTACAAGTCCAAGGCACATTTAGTCTCAACCCAAACAAAACACAACCCAGTGGCGGATCACTGACGGTTGGATGCTCTGCTCAGTCTCCATCTGAACGTTCAGCCGACACTCATCCGCCACCGGATTGGATTTGCTTCATGTTCAGGTAGAAAATATTGGCTTATTTCTATGTTCTATGCCTTATTTTCACTGGGAAAACAGGCAGTAGTGTGAGGGATGCTCCACTCTGTTTTTTTCCCTCCTAGTTCTGTCTGTCTGGGGCTGTTTTTCACTCAGCCACCAGTCGACCAGTCCAGCTCTTGGGATGTCACCCTGAACAAGAAGTCCAGGTCAATATTTTGATGTGTTCCAGTGTTTTCTTTATTTTATGACTGTAGAAAAAAAATGTAAGGATATGATCCTCATCAGATCAGTTCATGAAACCAATACTGTTGTTCAATACTGAGACTTCCTTATACATTTGTGTTGCTATCAGGGAGCTAAAGTGGGCAGAATATCAAACCAAACAGGAGGATTTTAGGGCACACCTACAAACACTGAACTTACTAACAAAGTGGAATAACTTGGCTTTTATTTATTACTCAATTGAAATGTCATTTTGTTACTTTATTTATGACTTTCTAGCTAATTGAATGAGTTCCTTAAAAAGTGATCTTGAACAGATTATTCCTCAGGGAATCAAACACACTTTGTTGTATGTTGTTGAACATTACATGAGCTTAACTCTGCAGAAGAAACGATGGAGTTGTAAACACTGCAGTGTTTCATCACCTGATGGGACACAGTATGTAACAGACTGTCAATATTTTTTTTTTAGTTTAGTTTATTTCAGACACAGAAATAATACAAAACATATGGAAGAAAAAATATCATAATAATAAACAATACACAAATAAAAAAATCTAATAATAGAAAAAAAAGAACAACTGTTGTGCCTGAAAGGAAGTAGGAAGAAGCCACTGCTTATCCAGTCCTACCCCCCGATTCCAGTCCTCAGACTGTTAGTGCTGAATCACTTGATATACAACATGAGATTGTGATTATCCATAAATACACCCCTACCAACCTGTACCCCCATACAGTCACATACACATATACATACACACATACAGTCACATACACACATACAGTCACATACACATATACATACACACATACAGTCACATACACATATACATACACACATACAGTCACATACACATATACATACACACATACAGTCACATACACATATACATACACACATACAGTCACATACACACATACAGTCACATACACATATACATACACACACAGTCACATACACATATACATACACACATACAGTCGCATACACATATACATACACACATACAGTCACATACACACATACAGTCACATACACATATACATACACACATACAGTCACATACACACATACAGTCACATACACATATACATACACACATACAGTCACATACACACATACATACACACATACAGTCACATACACACATACAGTCACATACACATATACATACACACATACAGTCACATACACACATACAGTCACATACACATATACATACACACATACAGTCACATACACACATATAGTCACATACACATATACATACACACATACAGTCACATACACACATACAGTCACATACACATATACATACACACATACAGTCACATACACACATACAGTCACATACACATATACATACACACATACAGTCACATACACACATACAGTCACATACACATATACATACACACATACAGTCACATACACACATACAGTCACATACACATATACATACACACATACAGTCACATACACACATACAGTCACATACACATATACATACACACATACAGTCACATACACATATACAGTCACATACACATATACATACGCACATACAGTCACATACACACATACAGTCACATACACATCTACATACACACATACAGTCACATACACATCTACATACACACACAGTCACATACACATCTACATACACACACAGTCACATACACATCTACATACACACACAGTCACATACACATATACATACACACATACAGTCACATACACATCTACATACACACACAGTCACATACACATCTACATACACACACAGTCACATACACATATACATACACACATACAGTCACATACACATCTACATACACACATACAGTCACATACACATATACATACACACACAGTCACATACACATATACATACACACATACAGTCACATACACATATACATACACACACAGTCACATACACATCTACATACACACACAGTCACATACACATCTACATACACACACAGTCACATACACATATACATACACACATACAGTCACATACACATATACATACACACACAGTCACATACACATCTACATACACACACAGTCACATACACATCTACATACACACACACACAGTCACATACACATCTACATACACACATACAGTCACATACACATCTACATACACACACAGTCACATACACATATACATACACACATACAGTCACATACACATATACATACACACATACAGTCACATACACATATACATACACACACACAGTCACATACACCTATACATACACACATACAGTCACATACACATCTACATACACACCAGTTTATGTCTACTGCTGTACATCAACACACGTCTGCACCCCCATGTTTATACACACATCATACAATATAACACTCTGACAATCCAAATAATGATCACACCCTTCCTTGAGCCAGATATTGTGAAAATAACATTTCTTTGTCCATTTTTTTTTTTTTAATTTCTGAATATTTGGACACTGCTTGAGGTCTGTCCCCAACCCATTCCAAAGCTTGACCCCACACACTGATACACACACACTTTTCCTGAATGTCCTGACTGCTGGGACTTTGAAATTCCCACATCCCCTCAGGTTATAGCCCCCCCTCTCTATGGGCAAATAGTCTTTGTATGTTGGCTGGTAGTTGATTTTTATTGGCTTTATATAGAAGTTGAGCTGTGTAAAAATGTACCAAATCATAGAGTTTTAATAGTTTTGACTGCCAGAATAATAAATGAGTATGATCCAAATAGCTGACTTTATGTAAGACTCTGACTGCACGTTTTTGTAATATGAAGAGAGGGTGTAGAGTACTTTTATAGTTATTCCCCCATAATTCTATGCAGTAGGTTAGGTGTGGCAGGACCAGACAACAATACAATATATAGAGCGCCTTATAATCCAGGACGTGTTTAGCTTTGTTAATAACAGAAATGCCTTTGGATACTTTTGTTTGGATGAATCTGATGTGTGATTTCCAGCTTAATTTACTGGCAATAATTATACCTAAAAATGTGTGTTCTGACACTATTTCTAACGGAACGCTATCTATGCATATGAGTAATTCTGAGGTTTTTTTTTAATAATTACCAAACAACAATGCCTTAGTCTTGTTTACATTTAGCAATAATTTATTCATGTCCATTCCTAATTTTATTTTGGTCAATTCATTATTTATCATATCCACCAGTTTATTATAATTACCACTAGAATAGAATATATTGGTGTCATCTTCGAATAATATTAATTTTAAAGCTTTAGATACATTGAATATATCTTTTATATATAAAATAAACAATATACATGGAAACCAAAAATCCACATGAAGGAAGTCTGCTCTGACTTTTAAAGTAATACTTTTGGCGTTGTCCCTCATAAAAACAGCAAAGATCAGCTCATCAAACGAAATGTAGAATGTGGTACAAGAAGAGAGTTTAACATTTGGTTGATGTTTGCGGTGAAACATTTAGCAGGGCCTTAATGTGTATAAGTCAAACAGTGATTGTGTGTCATTAGCAGAAGCTTCTCAGACCTCTGAGCAGAAAGTGTGTTTGTTCAAGGAGTGAGCCCCAAATGTCCTTTACTAAACCCATTACTGGAAAAAAGTCATTTAATTACAGTAATATTACTAATAACGCACTACTGCCCAGCACTGCCTTCAAACAATCAAACTGTAGATGGATCAAATACATGTGTATGTTTACAGATATATGTACGTATATGTATAGATGGATACAGACATGCATTTGAAGTTGATGACTGCATGAATAAAAACCTGCATAGGTTTGACCTGACTTTATGTGTAAAATGGATCATAAAAATAGCTGTATTTTAAACAGGAATACACAAACTAGGAACTGAAGTAAGGATTTTAAAAGGATGTTTACGAGTAGGAATTGGACCAAAAAGTAAGAAATGACAAAATTATCTTGCAAATGAATGAAATGAACCAATGAAGTGCTCAGTGTTTAGTGTGGAACTCAGCATGTGGGCATATTTGTCTGTTTTCTGATGCTGTTTTCACTCCACTTCCCAGGTCTTCATCCATCTCCCACATACATGCGGTCCTCTTGCAATAACCACACATAATGTCCAAGAGCATCCTGGATCAAGCCTCCCTGGAAAGTAACGACCGCCCTCAAAGTGAATGTGTTTCCCTGGAGCACCAGAGTGGAGGGACATTCACTCAAAGGGAATTCTGTCTGCAGCTGCTGTGGAGTTGGTGGAGTGTCTGTGAAACGGCTGCCAAGGTCAGTGTCAGTCGATATCGATCGATACAGTACTTTTTAATATCGATACAGTATCGTGAAGTGAAATATCGCAATATATTGCGATACTGATGTTTTCTTACACCCCTGCTCCAGACGTCAGTTGGACAGCTGTGAATACTGCCCTCGGTAGTTCTGCCCTCTGTACGTCCACCTGTTGGCTCATGCCCTGTGTGGCCGTGGCTTTCACCAGCTGGAGGAACCGGTTGTGGGATTCGTTGCTGCTAACAGCATTTTGAAAAGAAAGGCTGTGGTAGAAAGCACAACATAAGCTCTGACAGAGTGCATCAGATGCACAGGTGTTTAGCACAGACACTCTGGATTTGGCCGAGGAGGAAAAACGGAAACCATCAACAGCCTGTTAAAGTCATTGGGGGGTATTGTAATCATTTTGTTGTCCGTCTGTCTGTCCATTCAGTGACATAATCCCATTCTCTGTAGAATGCATCGACAAACCTGCACCACATTTATACTGTGGATGCATCTGGTCACGGAGCAGAAGAATGTTGAACACAGGTGACCTTTGACCTTCTGTTTCCAGGTCACATGTCCTTGTGCAGTTCTAATATCTGAGTACTTTCACACAGAAATATGTGTGGAATAAGTTTGACACAAAGACATTGTAATCTAAATTATAGGGCAGTAACTTTAACAGTCTGACACTAGGTTTGGCCCAAGGGGATTAAAAGTGAACAGACGTTATGTTTTTTTAACATTTGTACTTTCACTCTCTTCTGTCTCTCGGATGGATCTGCATGTAGTCGTTGAGTACAAGGACAGAGGTAGGAATTCATCTGGCTTTTTCTGGGTGGAACCCAGTTTCTCCAGTTTTCAACAGTGTCCTCGTCTGCTGGATGAATGTTTGGAGCAGCATCAGATTCCTCACAAGGGTAAGCCTCTGTTTTTCTGTTGTGTCTGATGAGGACAGCAGAAGATACAGGGGTGACTCCTGTCACGCTCACTGGTCCAAATCAAATCCAATTTTATTTATATAGCGCCAAATCATAACAAGTTCTCTCATGACACTTTACATATAGAGTTGGTCAAAACCAGACTCTAAGCCAATTTACAGAAACCCAACAGAATCCTCCAGGAGCAAACACTGGTGACTGGTGACAGTGGAAGGAAAAACTTCCCTTTAACAGCAGAAACCTGGAGCAGAGCCAGACTGAGGAGGATGGACGACTGACAGGACCAGCTGGGTTAAAGAGAGAGAGTAAAGGAGGAGAAAAGAGAGAGTGGTAGAGATAAAGAGAGCCTGGGCTAGAGGGGGAGAAGGGGGGAAGTAGGGGGAGACACATGGATGCAGTTGATGCACAGATAACTGAACTAGAACTGTCAAAAGTAGATCAGCTGGAGTTAGTACAAGTACTAGAGACCAGAACAAAGGTCCATGACTGTTAATACTACTACTACAAATACAAGTACTAACAGTGGATATACTACTACTACAAATACAAGTACTAACAGTGGATATACTACTACTACAAATACAAGTACTAACAGTGGATATACTACTACTACAAATACAATTACTAACAGTGGATATACTACTACTACAAATACAAGTACTAACAGTGGATATACTACTACTACAAATACAAGTACTAACAGTGGATATACTACTACTACAAATACTAGTACTAACAGTGGATATACTACTACTACAAATACAAGTACTAACAGTGGATATACTACTACTACTACAAATACAAGTACGAACAGTGGATATACTACTACTACAAATGCAAGTACTAACAGTGGATATACTACTACTACAAATACAATTACTAACAGTGGATATACTACTGCTATAAATACAAGTACTAACAGTGGATATACTACTACTACAACTACAAGTACTAACAGTGGATATACTACTACTACAAATACAATTACTAACAGTGGATATACTACTACTACAAATGCAAGTACTAACAGTGGATATACTACTACTACAAATACAAGTACCAACAGTGGATTTACTACTACTACAAATACAAGTACCAACAGTGGATATATTACTACTACAAATACAAGTACTAACATGCTACTACTACAAATACAAGCACTAATGGTGGATATACTACTACTACAACAGTTAGTACAAATAATAGAAACCTCTACCATCTATGGAACTATATAATAAACACTATCATAACTATATGGATAAGTGAGTGATGACGATGAAGGAGAGGGGCAGGACCACAGCAGCAGGTCCAGAGATGGTCCAGGGAAAACCAACAGCTGAATTCTCCTCACTTTTCTCTTTTGCAGAACAAATTTGCATGTTTCCTTCAGTGAAGGTAAGATGACGAGCTATGAATCGATCCACCCGAACAGGTACATTCTCATACTTAAAAAGCCTGTTTTTGAACTCAGCTTCAACAGCAGCTGAACTTGCAGTGATGCTGGTGCTTCTGAAGAGAGGGACCGTTATTCTTGTCCAGAGTGGTCAGTAACTTACAAGTCTGATTAGATGTGCAATAATCTCAGGGAGGTAGTGGATGTTATCTCCATCTCTTTTACACATGGTAAGTGACCTGCTCTCCTGAAAATATGAAATCTGAAAATATTGAATGAACCTGGTGTGTGTCCACCTGAACCACTTTACAAACCGGAGCTCAGCACCTGGGGCCTGTTTCACGAAACTAGGATAAGGGATTAAGACGGGATATGTTGGCTATCCTGGCTCAACTTATCCATGATCCAGTTTCGCAAAAGCAGGATAGGGGAAAGCAGGATATGTTTTGATAGACGTTACCATGGAGATTTATTCTGTGGAGTTAGCCTGGTCCAGACCAGGCTAATTTCCAGGATTTATTTCATCTCATCCTTTATCTCAGTCAATAGTCACCACAAATGGAAACCAATATTTCTTCCACTGTCCATTAAACAATGGAACCACAGGAACTAGACCCACTGTCAGTATGTAAACATTTGTGATTGTTAATTTCAATAATTTTACATAAGTGATGATTTTAGATGATTTTGCAATCATTAGATCAGTTCAATTGTGTTTATTCAGACATTTCAAACATTAGACATTTATGCAGATACAATGTTTAAAAACTAAAGAGTCTGTAAAGGAATAGGCTGAAGCCTAAGATCATTCTGCTGACCCCCCCATTCATATCACCAAACAAAATGAAATAAAATAGATCCCAATGCCTTTAGCTTAGTAACAATCGAAACAACAAAAAACTAAACAATTCAATAGTTTGAGTGGAAAATGAACATTCACATTCTTCATACCGTATATTTTCATGACATTTCTTTTAAACTTAGTTTTAAACATAAATAGCGTCTTACAGTCTTTGAACTCAGGATTGAACTTGTTCCAAACATTTCCTCCAACACAGTCTGAATGTCTTCATATTTGTTCTAACATAGGGTTTGTTGAACACATGACTTCCTCTGAAATTAGAAATAATTTCCTATATTTTAATCAAGCTCTGAATATGAACAGGCAACAGGTTTTTTTTTTTGGAACATAAATTGGGTTGTTTTAAAGTGGACTAAGTCACTAAACTTTAAAATTTTTAATTTGATCATAAACTGATGAGTGTGTTCCCTATAGGACACTTTATTGATCAGTGGTATTGGCCTTTTCTGAATAATGCTGATTGGATTTGTATTAGTTCAGTCAGTATTCCCCCACACCTCCATGCACTACAACATAAAACAACTTCACTTCTTGTGTATCGTTATTCCAAGGAATTTGATTACATTTACCCTTTCAGTCTCTGTATTATTTATACTTAGATAACTGACAGTTTCCCATAGACTATAGGGGTTCACCAGAGCGAACATAATGTGCTCAATTTTGACCCCTCCCAGCTCCCAAGCACACACGTCAGTCAAAAAACTAAAGTTTACAATGTTTATTACAATTATTTTTCTCTAAACAACTAAGAAAGGGTTAGGGGAGGGAACGGCTAAAACAACAAACAAAATCTCTTCTAGTTTAAACTAACTTACCTAATCCAAAATAAATGCAAGAAATAAAATACAGAAAACTTACCTAACTACCTAACCAAAAACAGGAGAAAACGGGAAAACAAAAGAGCCGACTTCCCCTACCAGAAAAAGGTTCGTTTTAACAAAAAAACTATTTACAAATACAAACAATCGTTTTTTTCAGGAGCACACGAAGACTGACAGTCACACACACGAACACAGGGTTGAGAGCTGGCAGGAGGCAAGAGAGAGCAAGGATGGAAGCTCCAGGGCCATTTTTAAAGGGGCCGGTCAATCACCCTCCACCAATCAGCAACCTGCAAACAAACAGACACAAAAGGGGCACAGCACACCTACAGGACGGGGGAGAACACACACACACAATAAACAGAAAACACACATACATATAAATAGATGAATTATGACCCAGGGTCATAACAATATGTCATATAAATATAAATACACAAAGAGTAACATGATGTTCCTTTATTGAATAAGGATCAATCAAAGTAAAACCATCAGCTCCTTTAAAACTGAAGTCACACAGTGACTGTACAAGATAGAAAGAACAGAACCAAAACATATGACAGAACAGAAGAGTAAATACACATTCAAAGGTAGAATACAGCCCACATGTCTGCACACTGAAAGAAATATACATGTCTGCACACTGAAAGAAATGCAGGACAAATCCATACATAACAAATGAACAGACAAATGAATGGATGCAGTAGCCTCCCTGCAACACAGTACACACAGGATAAATACAGTATACATACAGTATAAATACAGTATATATACAGTATATACACAGTATGTAGCACAAACATTAAAACAGGCCAAATCAATTTAAATTGAATAACAAAAAACCCCACAAATTCCTCAGCCCCTGCAGGACATATTTAACTGAAATCATGCACCTGAACTAAAATAATTGAACACATATTGGTCCCTGACCAGCTGACCAGCTGACCACTGCAGTCATCAGGGAAGATGGCAGGATTGTCCCAGTCCATGTGTGATGCACTTTTGGGGGGGGGGGCTCCCTCCCTCCCTCCCTCCCTCCCTCCCTCAGGCCACATTGTGGAGGACAGTACAGGCCACAGTGATGTCACATGACCTCAAAGGGCTGACCCTTAAGTGGTGAAGACAGTGAAAGCGTTCCTTCAGGAGGTCAAAGGTCATTTGGATCCTGGTCCTTGTCCTGGCATGGGCATGACTGTAGGTCTGCTGTGGTTCCTGGGGGTCTGCGTATGGTGTCAGGAGAAAAGGATGGGAGGTAGACCCCCTGTCCTCAGGCAGACCCCCTGTCCCCCAGAAACACACCAGACAATTCACCTGTCAACACAAAACCTCAGCATCACAACCTCAGAAACACAGTGACATTCTGGACACAGATCTGATGTAAACAGTGGTTGTTAACAGAGGCTGTGGTTCACCTTGTGATCGGCGCTGACAGATTCCAGAGGTCCGATAGACTCAGGAGTCATGGACCGAACCAGAACCAGGACCAGACCACTGAGACACAACACTGATGAGACAGTCAGCATGGACCATCTGAAATGATCAGATGAAGAGAATATTAAACCAAACAATGAACGTCACAAGCACTGAACAGTGTTCATGAACCCATAAAGGTCCAGTACTACTTTAATGTCAGTTCACAAATGAATGTTCTCTATATCTAAACTTTCTTAAGTGATTTATCTCCATTTGTTATAATATGATCTTCTGTAGTTTGTATTTTGTCAGTATAAATCAGATATTTTCCTAGATTTAATTCACTGATCATGTAGATGTTCATTAAAGCTTAGATTCAAGTTGATGGTTATTATATCAGAAACAGATCAAACTGAATAAACAGTGTCTTTTTCAGTTTAATCTCTCATTAACTGAACACAAACCCAGTGTGTCCATTCGCTGTCATTGATCCAACTCCATGGGGCCAAATCCAGCCCGCCAAAGGGTCCAGTCCGGCCCTTGGGATGAATTTGTGAAATGCAAAAATTACACTCAAATATTAACAATCCTTTTTGTTCAGGTTCCACATTCAGACCAATTCAATCTCAAGTGGTCAGGGTTCAGTACAATACCATCATAATAACACGGAAATAATGTCAACTTCAAATGTTTCTTTTTGCAAATGTAAATATTTTCATGTATTTACACTAAAACAAAGTATAACTGTGCAAAAAATGTGAATAACCTGAAATGTGTTAAGAGAAGTAAGTACAATTTTAACCTGATTCTGCCTGTTATTAAATGTTTTGTGTGTTTGTAGATCCACTGTGATCTGTAAGTTATAATGTTGATGTGGAAATGATAAACTGAGGCAGAATATTGTGAAAATTTGACTTATTTTTTCAGTTTGTTCATGTTATTCACATCTTTTGAAAGGATGGTTTGTAGATGTAAACCTTTACATAATGTAAATTAACTTTTTTCACTCTAAAACATAGAGGAAAGTTTGGAGTTGACATTATTTCTATATTATTCTGTTATTATTTTACTGGTTCGGTCCACTTCAGATCAAATTTAGCTGAATGTGGAACTGAACTAAAATGAGTTTGACACCCCTGCTGTAGAAGATGACGGTGTTTCCACAGTAACTACAGAGCCTCTTAACATCCAAACGGGTCATATCTAATAGAATAGAATAGAATAGACTTTATTTGCCATTTGCACAGATACATAGCAGTACAGGTACATTGGAATTCTTGTGCGTTTCCCTGAGTCAGAAAAAGAGTTAGAAAAAGGTAAAGATATGACAAAAAAGACAGATACAAAACATAAACACAGCTAAAACATATAAAAAACAGTTATTGCACATACACGCACAAATACAAATTTGTAAAACAGAGTATTATGAAAAGAGTAATAATAATAAGAGTACTGAGTGGTAACAACAAGTTATTGCACATATGAATTAAAAGTACTGGGACGTAGAGCAGGTATGATGACCATGAAAAGATGAAGAACTGCATTTTACGCCAATTATTGACATGCATTGATAGGATTAATGGATCAACAGGTATTAAACAGTTTAGATCAGTCGATGGTTTAGGTTAAAGGTGGACGTTTGGGTCTTTAAGGAGGAACTCTCAAATCAGAATGCAAAAGAAATCCAATGGTTGTAACATAGGCCTAGACCTGGACTGGATCCTGTTGGTTCTCATTTTAAATTATTTGAATGTAATTGTATAACTGTAAATGTAATGTCATAACTGAGTCCAACCTTATTAAAGTTAACTGTGCTTTTGTTCATACACTGGACACATTAGTGATGTTAAACTGGATTCATTTTTATACATGTATGATAATGAAAAAAATACAGTTTTATGTGATTTGAAGCATTTATAATGTGAATTCTGCTTCGCTTTGCCCCCTTGAACCCCCCCCCCCCAGGGCTCCGATCCTTGCCCCCTACCCTTCCATTTAGTTCTGGATCCTCCACTGTAACATATAATCTATTTTGTGTGTTTTGAGTGTTCCTGTAAAAGCACGAGTACATTTAAGGAGACATGGAGCTAATCCTGAAGTCCTGCTGACAATCTGAACCTCACAATGGAAAGCACTGAACTCTACAGGCAGTAAACTGACCTGTGTGTGTGTGCGTGTGTGTGTGTGTGTGTGTTTAAGTACCTGAAAATCCCTCTCTTAACCTCCAATCTCCTGGACTGCTGTTGAAATTCAACTCTCACTGACTGAACACATCAGACATTCTGTCTTTATTTAATGTCAGAATATATCAAAGTACAGACGACTGATTTACTTTATAAAACTTATTTCCTGTATAAAACTAAGTTACTGTATAAAACTCATTTCCTGTATAAAGCTCATTTACTTTATAAAACTCATTTACTGTATAAAACCAATCAACCATCAACACATTAGCATTGGTCGTTCGGTCCGACACAAGTGAAAGTTGTTGTTTGGCTTGTTGCGTTCGCTGTAACCGCAAACTGTCATCAACGAGGCTTAAGGTTTACAGTTTTTAAATTAAGACTTTTTATCGCACTATTGCGAATTTATTTTCAAAATATTACGACTTTATTCTCGTGAAATTATGACTCTTTTTGTAATTGACAAAAATGTGCAAAATAATCAAATTAAACCAAATTGAAGGAAAAAAGTAAGGATAAAAAATAAAGAATAACCAAAAAATGAATAAAATAGGCAACAAAATAAAAAATTACCAAAATGAGCAATTAAATTAACAAAATAAACAAAAATGAATAAGATTAGGATAAAATTAACAAAAATGAATGAAAGCCGCAAAATAAATATGCATACGAAAATGAATAAAATAGTCTCAAAAAGTGAATAAATAACAAAATGAACAGAAAATGTTAAAAATTGGATAATGGTGAAAGAATTAATAAATAAATTATATATATGTGTGTGTGTGTGTGTGTATGTTTATTTATTTTAAATCAATGAAGTAATGAATAATATCAAGACTACAAATGAATGAATTTCCTTAAAGTTTATGTACATGTACCTACTTTTATTTGCCTGTGCTTTATATGTAAAATGTCAACAAAGGGTTAAAACTCGTTCTTATCCTGTCTGTGAATAGTCCATAAATACATGTGAAAGTACAATTAGCTCAAACTGACCTGAGCTGGAACATTTCCACTGCAGAGGTTTTTAACAGTATGAACACTGAAGGGTCTGTTCCAGACTTTGTCCACTAGATGGCAGTGTGTCCACATGAAGCCACAAACAACTGGACGAGCTGGAAAAACACATGTATCAGTGCAAACACATTAAACAGAATAAGTCTGTCAGTAGGAATATGCACATGTATTATAGCCTTAATTCAATAGTAATAGTAATACTTAAAACTAATTAAACAACTAATCAACAACACATTATATAATGAATAAAATACAGAACAAAATGAACAAACTTAAAAATAAACAAAAAATGAATAAGATCATCAAAAATAAATAAAAGTGCAAAAATGAATAAAATACTGAATAAAAAAAATTAACAAAATAATCAGTAAATTGAACAAAAATGAAGGAAAAGTGAATGAAATAAGGATAGAAATGACCAACGAGCAAAAAAAAAGAAAAGAAAATAGACAACAAAATAAAGTAGGGTTTTTTTGTGCAGAATGGTCTTAATTTATTTTTATTTTTTTGTGTGTGTGCACGGACTGGTCCTTTATTTATTTATTTGGTTTGTGTGTGGACTGGTTCGTTATTTTTTCTTTGTGTGCGGATTGGTCCTTTTTTTGGTTTATTTTTGTTGTTTTGTTTAGCACATTGATTGTTGATTTGTTTTTTGTGCGGACTGGTCCTTTAAGTGGCAGGTGTCAGTGGATGAATGTCATTACTGAGCAGAGGTCAATAATAATATCATTATCATTCTTATTCTTCTTCTTATATTATTACTATTATTAATATTCTATAACTGGTTCTTGTTTAATTCTAATATACATGCATACACTTGTATACACAGTACACAGTCAGTTCTCACATACAACACTGAGTCAATTTAATATCAAATTCAAAGTTTCCACATTATGGAATACCAAACCCTCCATGATCAAAAAAAGCGCCTTAAAGTCATTATTCAAATCCAGACTCAAATTCTGTCTGCTAAAGAAATAATACCACATTTCATAGCACAATGATGCTCATTTGAAACATTTTTCATGATTGTGAAAATGAAATCCTATATGAGTCTTGATATGAGTTTGCTTATCACCGGTCGGACAGGTAGTGATGGGTGGCCAAGCTGATGAAGGACTGTGGAAGGATCCAGACCGAGGGTTTGGAGGAGTCCCGTCCCTGGTGGCAGACGACGGCGACTCCAATTCAGAACAATGACCAGGCTCTAAATGGGACAGTTTGGATGGTTTAGGATGAATTAAAGGAGATTATCTTCATGTCACTGTTGTGTTGAATTTGTTGGTCAACACATCAGGCCACAATGGAACTATTGTGTTTTTATTTGACAGAACTTGTAAAATAAATGAATATGCAATATATGTAAAGATGTAAATTATAAGTGAGAATGGGGTTATGTTATAAAACAGTAACTTCAGATGTCTTTCACATGGCCACAACAACAATAGAATAGGATGTCTTTATTGTCATTGTACAGGTACAACGAAATGAAAAAAGTGCAACTGTCCTAGGTGCCATAAAAAAGTATCAATAATGTATATAAAAGAATATAAAAACTAAAATATAAAAGAAAAACCCTGACAACAGCCGCTTAAAAATAAAATGTGAAATACAATACAATGCCATGTTCAGGTCAATGTTTTCTGAGGGATAATTGAAACTAATTGAACCCCCCCTTCACCACCAAAATGTAATCATTTGTTTCTTTTGCCAGTATCAACATTTCCTGAAAATTTCATCCAAATCCTTGCTAACAGACAAAGCCCAATGAAATCATAATAAACTGTGAAATACAATACAATGCCATGTCCAGGTGAATGTTTTGTGAGGGATCATTGAAACTATGTTTGCATCCAGTGGTGACCATCAGGTTTCAGCTGTCATGATGAATCAATAAAAACACCGACAGATTTTAAGAATCCTAACATTTTGGAACAGTTACTGGATGGGGTCATTTTTCTTGAACAACCCTTCAAAAATGTCACTGATTTTGTTTGAAATTCATCCAATTGGTTAAGAAACAATTGATGAAATTTGTTAGACATAAAATAGCTCCAATAAATTCTGTATAAAAATCCAAACATGCTCCTATTTTCCTAAAACAAACATTGCCAAGGTCTGC
This sequence comes from Sphaeramia orbicularis, assembly GCF_902148855.1. Lineage (NCBI taxonomy): Eukaryota > Metazoa > Chordata > Actinopteri > Kurtiformes > Apogonidae > Sphaeramia > Sphaeramia orbicularis. The sequence goes on from NC_043957.1 coordinate 6,645,523, forward strand.
TCTGCTGATAACACACACACAATGGATGGCTAGCATAGCGGCGAACTTAGCATGCTAGCGTTAGCACGGACGATAAACTCATTAAAAACTCAACATTAGGACACTCAAAACTTCAGAGAATTCCTATAGGATGAGTGGGATTTTACAAAATACAAGTTCCAGAAGTTTAGCCTCCTTTGACTCATGAATAATAACTTGAATGAACTTTTATTAGAAGAGCTGGGCTCTACCACTCACTTCCGGTGTTCTGTAAGGTTGAGCGCATGCTCAGTAGCGCTAGGGAGCCCCACCTAGCAACCTGAGTGGATTTGAATAATGACATTAAGGTGCTTTTTTTTTTGATCATGGAGGGTTTGGTATTCCATAATGTGGAAACTTTGAATTTGATATTAAATTGACTCAGTGTTGTATGTGAGAATTGACTGTGTACTGTGTATACAAGTGTATGCATGTATATTAGAATTAAACAAGAACCAGTTTTAGAATATTATTATTATTAATAATAATAATAACCTCTGCTCAGTGATGACTAACACATATAGAGTGTCTGACAGCTGACAGCCTGCCCTGCATGTGAGTTACTGCCAGATCAAGTCGCCAATCGGAGAAGAGCCTTTCTAGCCAATCAGAGGCCAGAAAGGCGGTACCTTCCCCTGCCGTCCTGTGTTTGGCTCATTCGCGTCCCTCGTGCCCGGTGGGGCTGATGACATTGCGGAAGTATTGCTTCCTGACCCCGCCCCTCCAGAACACACCGGGACTCGGGCTTCCTCCTCCTTCAGCGGCAGGAGCGGAGGCAGCCGGCGGGGCAGCGGTCCGAGCGCACCCAGACCCGGGAGGATGGCCCAGGCCAACATCTCCGTGACCGAGAGCCAGTTCCGGTGTCCCATCTGCCTGGACGTCCTCAAGGACCCGGTGTCCATCCCCTGCGGACACACCTACTGCATGGCGTGCATCAGCGACTACTGGGACCAGGCGGAGGCGGCCCAGTTCAGCTGCCCCCAGTGCCGGGAAGCCTTCAGCCCCAGGCCGGTGCTGCGGAGGAACACGATGCTCGCCGAGGTCGTGGACAAACTCAAGCTGAGCGAGATGGTCACGGAGCCGGAGCTGTTCCTGGGGGGAGTCGGGGAGGTTCCGTGCGACTTCTGCCCGGCGGAGAGTAAGCTCCGGGCGGTCAAGTCGTGCCTGGTGTGCCTGGCGTCCTTCTGCGAGCTGCACGTCCTGCCGCACCGGGACGTCGGCACCCTGCGGCGGCACAAGCTGGTGGCGGCGGTGGAGTGTCTGGCGGAGCGGCTCTGCGCGCAGCACCGCCTGGGGCTGGAGCCAGTCGGCGGAGGCTCCGAGGCCGAGGCCGCGGCGGAATGGAGCGGGGACTGCCTGCTCTGCGAGGCGGACCAGGAGGAGGTCCACAATGTGGAGGCACAGAGGACCCGGAGACAGGTGAGGACCGGCACCGGTTACCCAGAATTCACACCGAAAACTGACCGGAAGAGGGTCCTCACAGCATCAGGACACGCTATATACAGTATACTACTGTCCTAATACTACAGTATACTACTGTACTAATACTACAGTATACTACTGTCCTAATACTACAGGATACTACTGTCCTAATACTACAGTGTACTACTGTACTAATACTACAGTGTACTACTGTACTAATACTACAGGATACTACTGTACTAATACTACAGTGTACTACTGTACTAATACTACAGGATACTACTGTACTAATACTACAGGATACTACTGTACTAATACTACAGTGTACTACTGTACTAATACTACAGTATACTACTGTCCTAATACTACAGTATACTACTGTCCTAATACTACAGGATACTACTGTCCTAATACTACAGTGTACTACTGTACTAATACTACAGTGTACTACTGTACTAATACTACAGGATACTACTGTACTAATACTACAGTGTACTACTGTACTAATACTACAGGATACTACTGTACTAATACTACAGTGTACTACTGTACTAATACTACAGGATACTACTGTACTAATACTACAGGATACTACTGTCCTAATACTACAGGATACTACTGTACTAATACTACAGGATACTACTGTACTAATACTACAGTGTACTACTGTACTAATACTACAGGATACTACTGTACTAATACTACAGGATACTACTGTACTTATACTACAGGATACCACTGTACTTATACTACAGGATACTACTGTACTTATACTACAGGATACCACTGTACTAATACTACAGGATACTACTGTACTTATACTACAGGATACTACTGTACTAATACTACAGGATACTACTGTACTTATACTACAGGATACCACTGTACTAATACTACAGGTTACTACTGTACTTATACTACAGGATACCACTGTACTAATACTACAGGATACTACTGTACTTATACTACAGGATACCACTGTACTAATACTACAGGATACTACTGTACTGATACTACAGGATACTACTGTACTTATACTACAGGATACTACTGTACTTATACTACAGGATACCACTGTACTTATACTGCAGGATACCACTGTACTTATACTACAGGATACTACTGTACTAATACTACAGGATACTACTGTACTTATACTACAGGATACCACTGTACTAATACTACAGGTTACTACTGTACTTATACTACAGGATACCACTGTACTAATACTACAGGATACTACTGTACTAATACTACAGGTTACTACTGTGCTAATACTACAGGATACTTCTGCACTAATACTATATATACTACTGTACTTATACTGTACTATATGTTATATATGCTTCACATAGACTCTTTTCTAAAGGGTGCTGTAGTTTTTCTGTGCTTGTCCACGGTGCGGCCCATGTATCACCCTCCCTCTGTGGTTTTGTCCGTCTGTTTGTAACCCTGGTGTCAAACCTTCTGAGCTGCTGTTTTCATGTGTGTTTTCCAGCTCCAGCTCCAGGAGTGTCAGAGGATGGTCCAAGGGAGGATCCGGACCGGAGAACGGGAGCTGGAGGAGTTTCAGCAGAGTCTGGAGTCCCTCAAGGTGACACACATTTATTAGTGTCCATATTATAAAAGTGACCTCTGTGTGCATGGGTGTATGTGTATCAGCTTTATAACTGATAACCTGGACAGATCCAGCTTGTGCCTTTTGGAGTACACATGTATTTAGGGTCAAGGATCAGACCGGTGAAAACTGCATCTGGATACTACCAATACTTTTGGAGTTATTTATTGTTATTAGCTTACCGGCCGACAGGCTGTAAGCTATTGTCGTCATGCGGCCTCCGGCGTCGTCTGTCGTCCGTTACAAAAATTTCAATCGTCTTCTTCTCCGAAACTACAATTCCAATTGACTTCAAACTTGGTATACAGCTTCTTCATGATGATGTCAACAAAAGTTAGTGAAATTATTTGGATCTGGATCTGATTCTGGATCTGGTGCCACTTTGAAAAATTTCCCCATTATAAGAGATAGGAAGTGGATGGATGCAATAACTCAGTAAATATAAATGATATCTAGTGTAAATTTCTACAGTCCAGCCCTGATGGGGAGATGACCAAAACATAATGTCCACATGCTGATCAGGATCTTCTTCTGGATCTGGAACTGACGCAAAATTTAGCATGGGCTCTTATGGGGAAAACATTTCAGTCGTCTTTTTCTCCCAAACTCCAGTTCTGATTGACTTCAAACTTGGTATACAGCTTCTGTATGATGATGTCAACACAAGGGATTGACATTATTTGGATCTGGATCTGATTCTGGATTTGGTGCCACTTTGAAAAATTTTCCCATTATAACGGATAGGAAGTGGATTGATCCAATAAATCAGTACGTATTAATGATATCAAGTTGGAATTTGAATTTTTTACAGATCTGATTGGAATATGACTAAAACATGGGCTGTTTCTGTAATAGAATAAATACACAGAACTGGGTGATAATAAATGGCATCTGGATACATTTCCATAGCTTTTAATTTGGCCGCTAAGCTACAGGGCCATTGGTCCTATTTTTTAAATTACAATGGGTTTACAGACGAGTCAATTCACAGCAGCAAATTGGCGGGGGTGGATCCAGATCAGCAGAACCCCTGGGACACGACGGGAGAACCGGGTCCAGCTGAGATCACACACTAACAAGGAGGGCCTGGTTCTCACTGTGGCCCGCTTCCACTCCGCCGGTCCCCGGTTAGACCCGGCCCGTTAACGTTCACCTCCTTCAGGTTCAGTCCTGTGTAAGTCTTATGCTGCCTTCATGTGGTCCCGGGAATAGTAAAATTCACAAACCATCATGTTCAGTCCTGTGTAGAAGTCTCTGGTGCACGTCGATGTCAATACAAAACAAAATCAGGCCCATTATATCTTTTCTTAATCTGTCAACCAATTGACAGTGATACCCTTAACTGTTGCTCCCATGAGAAATTGAAGTAGATATATATTATCTCTACTTTCAAAGCCCTCAGGTATGGCTCCTAGCAGGGCATGCAAGGGCTCCTCAGGTATATGTATTCTGAATATGTCAAATAATGTGGTGTAGATGTTCTCCCAGTATTTTTTAAGATTACTGGTATCTTATTATTGTTATTGTTATTACTGTTTTCTTTCCTTTTGTAATGTTTCTTCTATGTGTACATTCACTGTTGTGCTGATTCTGGAACCTGAATTTCCTGAGGGCTGTGCACAAGGGACCAATTAAATTCAATCTAATCTACTCTAATCTAATCTAATTTACTGTAATCTAATCTAATCTAATGTAATGTAATCTAATCTATTTTAATTAGTCTAATATAAATGTTGGAGCCAAAATACATTTTTGTTTGTTTATTCGTCTTTTTTTATTTTGACCTTAATTTAATAATTGTTTAGTGGGTGTGGCTGTGATGATTGCCACAGGTGCAACTCATCATAGGTGTTGTTATGGGTGTGGCAAACTCACATATACCTGCTGTATGAGGTGGGCGGTGTGTGTGAGGACAGCCCCAAACTATTTTCTGACCGTGAGAACGTGCGATAGAGCTGGTTGGCGTTTTCAATGTTTTTCTTTGTGTTAAGGAGTCAATTTTGTTTATTAGTAAAAAGCATATGGAACGACAACTGTGAAATATAATGAACTCTTGGACTTAATACTAGTGAATAAATGGATTGGCATATCCAAAGACAAAGGAAACCAGCTGGACATTCATTCATGTACATGTCAAAAATACAACAGGTTGAACCCTTCCACACCGTAGTAGTGGCTAAAGGTAAGGCCGTTACAATAACTTAATATCATCTAATTTGTTTTACCCCCTGTTCCACAGGTGGCAGAGGGTGAACTGAGCATGCTCAGATGTCTATGGAAAGAACAAGGTCTATTCTATCAGCATGATTTGAAATTTTTCCTATTGAACAAACGGTTTTTATGAATATTTAAAATAAATCATACATTCAGACCGCTCACCACAGACACGTCAGGAGTTAAAGGGTTAACTGGGTTTTCTTGCTTTAGTAATAATAGTATTCACCCTCAATACGCCAAATGTCTCTCTCTCTTTAATGCCATACCTTGTTATTTTTTTTATTTTTTTTTTATTGTATTGATGGTTGCTATAATTGTGACATCACAGCTAGTGTTTTTGTCCGCCTGTTTTAATTTGAGTTTTTGTCTAGTCTTTGTGTCAAGCTCTCATTTCAGTCTTTATTAGTTTTAGTCACGTTCATAGCTTTTTGTCTAGTCTAGTTTTAGTCGACTAAAACTATGAGCATTTTGGTTGTATTTTAGTCAGAATAATACATGACTATTTTCGTCTAGTTTTAGTCAACGAAAACTGATGACATTTTAGTCTTTTTTTAGTCAGTAAAATTGTATTTTAGTCTCTTTTTAGTCCTGCAGTTCTATTTAATCTGGTCAATATAGTCTGGACAAAACCAACATTTTTTTTGAGTTAAACCCATTTTAGTTCAAACAAGGTTATCATATCATCCTTATGGACTCACAAATATATTATATGCTGTTAATTTCCATATCTGTATGAATATTCATGAGGGACAGTCTGAGTCTGTGGTTGGGCACTGTACTGTACAGATAGTCTACGTCTGGACGAGCCTTAATCGGGGGGGGCGCATATTTCTGTCCGAACCCAGCCCAACCCGTTGAGTCTCGTCTGGCTTCGGGTTGCAGTACTCTACCATGTGGACCTGAACTGGGAGCAGGTCTTTATAGACCCTGGACGTTTAGACCAGACTTCAGGTGTGAACTGGAGGAGGTGAACCACCTGGGTGCGAAACATCTGGTAACCTGCGGACCTCAGTTTCAGACACACATGCAGTAATGCAACTCAAGATTATGACGTCAATTTATCTCGTTAACAACAAATGAAGAGACATTTTATCGTATCTTTTTTTTTTTTGTAAACTACATTTGGTCTTGTTTTAATTACTCAACAGTATTGCATTACACATTTAATTATAGCTATCGTCACCTGACCACCATTTTCGTTACGTCTCGTCCCGTTTTCGTCACACGATAAAGGTTCGTTGACGAAGATATTTCGTCATAATTTTCGTTGACGAAAGCAACACTAGTCATAGCAGTGGTATTAAGAGGTGGATTAAAGGTGGGGTAGGAGATCTTGGAAAAGCGGTTCAAGCAGCTATACTTTGAAAATACACAATTCAAAAATTCAAACCCCTTTCTTCAGACTTCCCCCCGAAGCCACGCCTCCAGAGTACTGGCACGTGCGATGCTTGTTCCTGAGGGTTCACGAGTGCTGCACAGAAACAGTTTGCCAGCTCCAGCTCCAGCGCGCAGATCCATGCGTACCTCATTCAGTCTCCTCTAACACCTCTGCTCTTACAGAACAGCCCCAGTTCGGACCTATCTGACTAACATTACATTCCCTAGTCATGTATGTTAGTGACAAAACAGTTTGCCAGTGAACTTTCCATCCTAATATAACTAATATAGCCAAGCTCTGGCTCTGTCTTCGTTTCCTGTACAAGCGTTCCAAACCTCTGAGAACACACGATTCATGCACGAAGACAGGCACGCGCAGAAGGGGGAGGGATAAATGGCAGTTGAGTTTGATAGACATATCACTGTTCAATCATTTTGATGGGCCGGTTAAAATGATTGGATGGTGTTTTTTCAGCCCTGTCCGTTCCACAGGTGACTAACATTTTTACATTTTTGAGTTAGAGTATTTAATTAATTGGTTGTAATCGTGGTGTGAAGGAGATTTTAAGCAATATAGTAAAAAATGCTCCTGGAAAACATTTCCTACCCCACCTTTACGTCTCCACTGTAGGCCCAGGTACCAAATGCACTGGGTCTGATCTTACATCGAGCTGTTTCCAAAGAAGCCGGAGCAGAGAGAGCGAGGCTGGATGGAGACGATGCTCAGGGGACCCAGCAGAGTCTTTCCTGGAGAATCCGAGTGAGGTTCAAAATAGAAAGTAACTCAACAACCGTTGTGAGGCAACAGAGACCCATAACTGAGACCGGCGTCGACTCCTTATCATAGAGGAGTTCAAGTCCTGTCAGTGTCTGAAAGCCTCTATCAGTGTTCCAAATACACCCCATACTCATCATACGACACTGCACCACTAACAGGGATTACTTTCCTCTATTTATAGCTCCAAGTTCAGTCTGCAATCGGTTTATTTTAGTTGGTTTAAATGCCATGGTTCTGTCTGGATGATTGTTCCTCCCTCCAGACGGTGTTTTTTTCTGGTGCTTATTGAGCCGATGTAAATTAGATACTGTCCATAAAAGTCTCCTGGATCCAAGATGAACCCTTAAAGACCCAAAGAACCACCTTTAACCTGAACCATCTGCTGATCTAAACTGTTTAATACCTGTTGATCCACTAATCCTATCAATACATGTCAGTAATTGGTGTAAAATACAGTTCTTCATCTTTTCATGGTCATCAGATATGAGCCTTTTGGATGTTCAGAGGCTCCGTAGTTACCGTGGAAACAGTCATGTAATCTAATATAATCTATTCTAATGTAATCTAATGTATTATCTTATATCTCTATATATCTTTACTAGATTTATCATATCTTGTATTTTTACCTACATCTTTGAACAGAACTTTGGGCACTTTACGTTGTTGTAACTGTTCTATAGAAATAAACTTGACCTTGGTTAAACCGTTGTAACTCGTCTTACGTGTTTGTGTTGCAGGTGTCGGCGTCAGCTGTTCTGGAGGACAGTGAGGCTGTGTTTGCTGACATGGCGTTGCGTCTGGAGAAAACCAAGGCGGAGGTGAGGACGAGTATTTTCAATTTGGTTTATAGATTACCAGTGACCCAGAATAGATGTGATTACATTTTTGGAAAAGTAGGTCAAAGTTAAAATTTTTAATTAATTTTTTAAATCTTTTTTTTCCCCGTTTACTTATAATGGGGGAAATGTGTCTATAATGACATCAGCACACGCATAGACATGATGACATCAGCTGGATCGATGCCAAAATAAGATACAATAAGATAAGATTAGATAAGTTAAGATATGCTTTTATTAGTCCCACAAGGGGAAATTTGAGGTTTACAGCTGCAAAGTACAAGCACACAAGAGCAAAGACAGAAGTGCAAATCAAATATATACAGGGTGGGGAAGCAAAATTTACAATATTTTGAGGCAGGGATTGAAAGACAGTGTATGACCAATTAGTTTATTAAAAGTCATGAGAATTTATTTGCCACAAGAAAATTTACATAATAGAAAATGTTTTTATTCTATGTGTTCTCCTTCTTTCTCAATAACTGCCTTCACACGCTTCCTGAAACTTGCGCAAGTGTTCCTCAGATATTCAGGTGACAACTTCTCCCATTCTTCTTTAATAGTATCTTTAAGAAAGTCGACATTGCTGTGTGATGTTCTATTGGTGGCATGTTCTAAAACGCCCCAAATAGCAGAATCCAGAGGGTTTAGATCTGGGCTAGAAGGCGGCCATAAACATGATTCCCAAAAATTGCTAAAGTTGGATTTGTTGCTGTTGTCAACAAGTGTTTTGGTGTTCTTGTGTAAGATTTTAACTTCAAATCATATTTTACTCCATTTCTAACGGTCGTGTTGTCTACCTCAAGTTCAATTGCCATTTTTCTCATGGATTTGGTTGGATCCTTTAGGATTTTGGATTTGAGAGCTTTAATAAAAGCTTTGGTACGTTTTTTGTTGTTTCCTCCACTTCCAGACTTTCTCGTAATAGTTTTGCTCATAGTCATTCTCTTCTTTCCATTATAAACAGTCTTTATGGACACTCCAACTATTGTTGAAATCTCCTTTGGTGTGACGAGTGCATTCAGCAAATCACACACTCTTTGACGTTTGCTTTCCTGATTACTCATATGGGCAAAAGTTTCTGAAAAGGTATGGATAATAGTGTTAGGTATGATTATGACATCAATATATGTTTGGTTTTCAAAACAATTGACATAGTGCCTGCTGAGAAAAAACAACTAAATGTTCATTGTAAATTTTGCTTCCCCACCCTGTATATATATATATATATATATACATACATATACATACATATATATATATATATATATATATATATATATATATATATATATATATATATATATATATATATATATATATACACACTGAGCACATGCTGATCATGTCACAGGTTTATTGCACAATTTACTGTATTTGTTTATTGTACAGTTATTGCACAGAATTTTTGGAGCAGTTCTTATTGTGGAGCCTGACAGCTGCAGGAAGGACAGACCTGTGACACCTGTCCTTCACACACTTTGGGTGTCTCATCCTGACGCTGATGGAGCTCCTTAGTGCAATGAGTGTGTGTTGGAGGGGGTGGGAGTATTTGTCCATGATGGAGGACAGCTTGGCTTTCAACCTCCTCTTCACCACCTCCTCCTCCTGCTCCAGAGGGCATCCCTGGACAGAGCTGGCCTTCTTAGTCAGTTTGTCCAGCCTCTTCCTGTCAGCTGCTGTGATGCTGCTCCCCCAGCAGACTACACCATAGAAAACTGCAGAAGCCACAACTGAGTCGTAGAAGGTCTCATATGTGTGAGGGGCGGGGTTTGTTGAGCCTGGAACCACTTGTTTTCTTTGTTTAGATATGTTTATTAAATTTCAAAATACAGAACACAGGTATTCACACACATAAAAAAATAAATAAATAAAAATCAAAACAAAACCACTTAACCCTCCCAAACCCTTTGCTGTTACCAGATCTATATGCATATGTAATATGGCACTGTAGATATAAATAAAGTTACATATCAGAGTATTCAAAACTCAGTAAAGACACAGTAAAAAAGCAAAGGAAAATCCCCACAACACTCGAAACAACAGGAAGAACAAAAAAACACAAGCAGAACGGTGTAAAAGAAAAGCCCAAACTGTTTATTTTTATAGTGAGTTGGTCTCACTCACTGCTCTGTGTTTTACCCCCCATTCCACAGGGGGCGGGGCATGTACTGAGCATGCTCAGATGTCTATAGAAAGAACAAGGTCTATTCTATTATTGCGATTGGAAATTTAGCTAATGAACAAACTGTTGAATTTTTAGGAATATTTAAAATGAATCCTACATTCAGAACGCTCACCACAGACACGTCAGGAGTTAAAGGGTTAACCGGTCTTCATCGTTTCCGCAGCAGAAGGACTAATCGTGGTCATCTCAGAATTGCTCCATAAATTGTAGGGTTGCTCTTTGACTAAGTAGCAAATGTAAATAATTCAGCACCTTAAAAGAGCTTAATGGGACATGATGCCATTAATGTTTTTTTAATCAGTGTATTCGTATACGAACCACTGGACCCATTTGTCCCGTCGTTAGTGTGTATATATGTATGTGCATATATATATATATATATATATATATATATATATATATATATATATGTGTGTGTGTGTATGTATGTATGTATATATATATAGCCGGTGGATAATGGAGGTCCGGTTCTGTGTGGCAGGTCCGATTGAGGCTGGAGGCCAAGGAGCGTGCGGTGGTGGGGAGGGCAGAACGAGACCTCCAGACCATGGAGAAGGACCTGGAGGAGCTGAGGAGGAGGGACCAGGAGATCAGCCAACTCCTGCAGACGGAAGACAGCAGCCAGTTTATACAGGTGAGAGGAGAATAGACCAGAGTAGAACAGAACAGAATACAATACAATACAACACAATAGGATAGGATAAAGTGGCATTAAAGGTGCGAGAGACTTTCATGACCAATTTTTCATCAGATCTGTCAAACCTCAGTCATATCCTCAGTTTCATGAATCTGTAAGTCTCTCTGTCAGTACTCACCTGAATCTCTTGCATTACGGTGAACAACTTCAAAGTGCCATCCACCAGAAACAAACCATATGTTTACAAACAAGAGCCAGTAGATGACTCGGGCATCTTCGGAATTTTGTCGCGACTTGCACTGTGGGAAACACCTGTTTGTGCCGGTGTCTGGCAGCGGCAGCTGCTAAAGACACGATGCGGAAACGGCAGGAGCTCCCTTCCCTCTATGCGTATTCCTCCAGCCGTTTCCTCGTTTTAGCCTTCTCCTTGTGGTGTTTCATCCATATAATATCATATGCTTGTGCGAGCCTCCGCTTCCCACAATGCACGTCGCGACAAAATTCCTCAGATGCCCGAGTTCCCTCCGAGCTCTGTTTGTAAACACATGGTTTGTTTGTGGTGGATGGAACTAAGAAACTGTTCACCGTAATGCAAGAGATTTAGGTGAGGAATGACAGACGAACAGATTCATGATTCTGAGGATATGACTGAGGTTTGACAGATTTGATGAAAAATTGGTGACGAAAGTCTCTCGCACCTTTAAAAAGGGCATTAAATTAGATTTGCTGACATTCTTTCATCCTATGTTTTCAGCTTCTTTAACTCAGGTTTTATCATAAAGTCAAATAATCTAAATACACGACCTCAGCCTGAACTCATAGTGACTGTTAACCAGGACACGTCTGGGGTGTTGACGCCCTCAGAGCCCACAAACCATTAGCAGTATTAACATTTGATACACGCACATCACACCTAAGGCTTTCTCTGGGCCATGAGGTCTCACCAGAGGACGGGGTGGAGGTAAATGTGTGTAGGTAAGTGACGGAGGAGGATCGATGGGTGTCAGAAAAGGAAGTGAGTAAGCGGTGAGCAGTGGAAAAAGACGGCGCCTGCCTCAGTGCTATTTTCAAATTCAATTGTACAAGGAATTAGGGAGGGAGGGGAGGTGATGAGGGAGGGGGGTGGAGCTGTATTTTCCACTGCTGTGTTCGCTCTCCTCAGGCGGCGCCGCTGCTGTGCGTCCCCCTCGCCACTGGTCGGCACTCCCGAGCCCTGAGCATGCCCACTGAGGCCTTCAGCGGCGCCAGGAGAGGCTTATGCCACCTCCGCAGTCGAATGGAGGAGGTCTGCAGGGAGGAAGTGGACAAAATCAACCGAGCAGGTACAAACACACAGCACTGTGACTGTGAAGAATAGGAAACACAAGCACAACGGTACAGACGCACTGAATGAATGAATGAATGAATGAACGAATGGTACAACATGCACTGTGACTGAATAATAGGAAACACAAGCACAACGGTTTAGTTTAGTTTAATAGTTTGATCCCCATTAGCTGCTGCACACCACAGCAGCTACTCTTCCTGGGGTCATCAACAACACAAAAACAAAGCACCACAATTTCCCACCACTCACTCAACAAACAGGATGTACATACACTCAACACGACAACACAAAAACCTAAAATCAACAACAGCACACAATACAAAACAGTTACAATAACAATAATAATACCAACAACAACAGAAAAAAAGAATACATGAACCAAAAATCAGAAACAAAAAATGAAAACAAAAATAAAAACAGCTCCACAACAAACAAAAAAAACCCCAAACCATCTAGATGATGTCGCTACAGGATGTGCAATAGCTCAGACAGTTATTCTTGGGTAAATATGAAAATTCTCAACCTTTTAGAAAAACTAACTGCTTGAATTTCTGAAATTAAAAACACATACGCTGAATAAATGAATGAATGAAGAAATGAATGAATGAATGGATGGTACAACACGCACTGTGACTGTGAATAATAGGAAACACAAGCACAACAGTACAGACGCGCTGAATGAATGAATGAATGGTTTATTTGTGGTTTGTACATGAATCACCACACAGTTCAACAACCACAATAAACACAAAAACCAAACAAAAACGAATAGAGCAGAAACAGAGGCTTATTTTAGCCTCTCCTTTTCACCTGACACATGCTGTTTACATTAAATTAAATATGTTCGTCAACGAGGATTCTCATTATAGCAAAAGAATCAGCAACAAAACAAAAACACATCTACCGTCTCCACTTGATATTCCTGAATGATTTTATACTTAAGGCATTTTTTAAACTTTGTCAGAGAAGCGAATGACTTAAATTCATCATCAAATCCATCCCATAATTTCACGCCCACAACCCAAATACGTCTGGACGTCACATTTGTCCACACTTTCACACATTCAAAAATATAAAGACCTCTTAAACTATAGTTACTCTCTTTTAATTTAAAAAACTCTTCAATGGTTTTTGGAACAATATTATTTTTTACTTTATAAATCATCTCTAATATTTTAATATATACAATATCTGGTAATTTTAAGGCAGGGGTGTCAAACATGCAGCCCACCAAAGGTTCCAATCCGGTCCCTGGGATGAATTTACAAAATATAAAAATTCCACAGTCAAGGCTGTGGAACTCATTTTAGTGTCGGTTCCACATACAGACCAATATGATCTACAGTCAAATAATAACAGCAGAAGAACCGACAAAAAAGAAGGACTGCAGATTTTCTTCTGAGTTTGATGTGAAAAAGTTACATTATGCCTATAAATAATGACAACTTCAAATTTTTGTCTTTGTTTTGGTGCAAAAAATAACATAAAATTATGAAAATATTTACATTTACAAACTATCCTGTAACAATAAAATGTGAATAACCTGAACAAATATGAACAACCTGAAATGTCTAAAGAAAATTAAGCGCAATTTGAACTATTTTAAGTGTTCAGTGTCTTTGTGGATGAAATAAAAATGTAAGTGAAATGAAATTATACAAGCTAGAAAAGGAGTAGGAAGAAGTAAAAACTTATATACTCCTAGCCCCAATCTCTATTCCTTATGATCACTATATAGCAATTATTACTTTATATGAACATCAATATAATAATAATAATAATAACAACAACAATAACAATAATAATAGTGTAACAATGTCACACATCCTTTTTCCTTTATACACTAATATTATAATATTAGTGTATAAAGGAAATGTCTCTGAAAAAACTGTTGCATCATACTTTTTCCAGTCACGATAATTATTTCATATAAAAAAAAAAAAAAGCCAAAATATTTACTTTTCTGGGTTTTAGGAGGATATGCACAAAAGTCTGTGGACACGTTGAATCCAGGTGTTTCTTTTTTAATAGGGGTCTGGGATCCAAAACAAAAAGGACTAATGTCAGAATAGAGTTCTATATTATGGGATAGATATCAGTGCATTGGTTAGTTTGGGTTAAATTATTATCTTTGCTTCCAAAATGCCTCAGAGATGGTTTTTATTTAATTTCTCTCAACATTTATTTATTAATTTTTATCCATGACTCTGATTTTAATGTTCTTCCTCTAAATTTCTATAATATTTTTCCTGCTCTGACTGTAAATAATAATTTTCTTCCTCATCTAACCATCTACTTTCATCACATCTGACTGAGGAAGAAAAATCTACCATTAAACTATCGTGAAATATTGATGTTCCTATTGATTATTAATATTGATGTTTGTGTGTCCTCCTGAACAGGACATCTGACAGCTGTAGACATGATGTGTCCACATATTTATGTCCATATAGTTTAGAAACAGACCACAGGTGGTTTATAGATCTGATCATATCGTATCACCTGGTTTTCATTTTCTCACCAGTTCACATTTGTTTCTAGCATCTGTCATTAATGACATAAAATTTTAGCTTTTTTTTTAGCTTCTCTCTCAAAGTTTGTGGAATTTTTCTATTTTCATCCTCTTTCTTTAAAATTCATGAACATTTTGCTTCGCTTTTAAATTCTCTCTTATCATTTATCAGTTTTTTTGTTTATTTTTAGCTTCTCTGAATTTTTTTGCAAGCTTGTTTTTAGTTTCTTTTTTTTTTTAGAGTTTGGAAAAATGTTGCTTATGAACAGGACATCTGACAGCTGTAGACATGATGTGTCCACATATTTATGTCCATGTAGTTTTGAAACGTCAATATTTCCTTAAAGTTTAATGGTAGATTTTTCTTCCTCAGTCAGATGTGATGAAAGTAGATGGTTAGATGTGGAAGAAAATTATTATTTACAGTCAGAGCAGGAAAATATTATAGAAATTTAGAGGAAGAACATTTAACATCAGTCAGGAGAAAAAAAAATTGGGGTGGTTTTTATTAAGTAATTTCGGGGGGGTTTTGGCGGGGTTTCAGGAGGTTTTTGGGTGATTTTTGGGTGATCACGAAAGATCACGAAAAATATTTTAGAAGTCATGGAGTCATGGATAAAAATGAATAAATGAATGTTGAAAGAAATTAAATAACAATCATCTCTGAGTCATTTTGGAAACAAAGATAACAATTTAAACCAAACTAACCAATGCACTGATATCTATCCCATAATATTAAACTCTATTCTGACATTAGTTCTTATTGTTTTGGATCCCGGACCCCTGTTAGAACAGAAGCACCTGGATTCAATGTGTCCACAGACTGTGGTTCAGATAGTTTCCTCATGCACAGATCATCTCATCTAACTGGATTTATTAACTCAGCTTTGGGTGGTTTATGGGGGAATTTTTAAGGTGGTTTTTGAGTCATTTTTAGGTGGTTTTGGGGTAATTTTTGGGTGATTTTTAGGTGGTTTTTTTAGGTGTTTTTTGGGTGATTTTTAGGTGTTTTTTGGGTAATTTTTGGGTGATTTTTAGGTGGGTTTTTTAGGTGGTTTTAGGGTAATTTTTGGCTGAATTTTGGGTAATTTTTGGCTGATTTTTAGGTGGTTTTTGAGTAATTTTTAGGTGGTTTTAGGGCAATTTTGGGGGGAATTTTGGTGATTTTTGAGTAGTTTTTGGGTGATTAGGTGATTAGAGCATGAATAATATTTTATCAATTTAGAGTTTGAACATTTAAAATCAGTCACAGATAAGAGAAAAAAAATAATGTTGATATAAATTCAGTCCAAGCCATCTCTGAGTCATTTTGGAAACAAAGAGAACAACTGAACCCAAACTAACCAATGCACTGATATTTATCCCATAATATAAAACTCTATTCTGACGTTAGTCCTTATTGTTTTGGATCCCAGACCCCTGTTAGAACAGAAGCACCTGGATTCAATGTGTCCACAGACTTTTGTCCACATGACTATGAGGATAATGAAATGTAGAGTTCAAAAACAATCATTCTTCACCCATGGGAATTCACAGTGTGTTTGTTTGTCTTCCAGTGAATGAAAACTACATATCTGTTGGAGAGTGTGTAAAAGGTGAGTGGAAGAAACATGATACACACACACACACACACACACACACACACACACACACACACACACACACACACGGTCTGAGGCTGTGTCAGGTCTGTGACCCATTTTGATCAGGATGCAGGTTTTGACATGACATCTAACACTGTCAGGGACGGCGGATGTGTGAATAATTCAGAGTGAAGACGATAGGCTTATGTGTGACACAACACACTCTGGTTCATGTCCAAATCACTTCAGTTCTATGCAGACGACTCACTTCTTTAAAGGGACAATGTGGAATAAGTGTGAACACACATTCAGAAGGAACTGAAACGATCAGCGGTGACGATGGATGATGGACGTGGGTTCACATTATGATGTCACCTCCTGTGTAGAAGTGACTGAAAGATGCACATGTTCACAGGAAACAAATGCCTGATGTAATATCATACATTTATAATATTTGTCACTCTATGGTTTTCTGTTTATTCGATGGCCCGTTTTTTAGAAACACTTCATATAAATCCACGTGGTTTGGAGGTTAACGTCAAGCACAAAACTGCAGCAAAAATACACTTCTAAATGTGTTTTAATATGTATATTTGGAATAGATAGATAGAATGATAGAATGATAGATAGAACGATAGAACGATAGAACGATAGAACGATAGAACGATAGATAGATAGATAGATAGATAGATAGATAGATAGATAGATAGATAGATAGATAGATAGATAGATAGATAGATAGGATTTGTCTGATCAGAACTAACTCCAGGTTTGTTATGATAGATAGATAGGTGTGTTTATTTAGAGCTTTATATGTGTATATGTGTATATATCAGGGATGTAACGATTAACAGTATAACGATAAACCGCAGTAAAATTGCAGACGGTTAGTATTACCATTTTAATTCTAATTGTCATGATAACCGTGTTTGATTACCGCACTTCTCCGGGGAAAATGCCTCTGTAAAGATCTGCTTTTATGTCAAATATTTGAGTATAGTTTTAATTTATTACAATTTTAATTGTATAAACCTAATATTTGGAACCAATATTCACTTTTAAAGTCTTTGAAAAGGTTTGTTAAGCATCTTTGTGTTATTTATGCAATAAATTATATACATTTTTCAAATCAGATTTTAAATATTTTTATATGTGTTTTTTTGTCCTTTTTATGTTTTTATAGTAGGTTAAAGTGAAAACAACAAGATAGATGATATAGATGAAGTTGTGCTGAAAAAAAAGATTCCAAACATGGGTATAGTAAACATTTGTTTATATAGTATATAAAGGTAAAATCAAAAGGACTGAAACGAACGGCCAAAATAGGCTCAGACCACTAAGGGTTAATATTTGAATGTTTCTGCAACAGAAGGTACATTGTGCCAGTGTTGTTTGTTTTTTTTGTTTTTTTAAATACAACTTGGTTAAATTATTTCAATGTGTGTATAAGTACTTTTCTAACATTTTGAGCACAATTTCAACAATACCACGATAATGATAACCGTGATAATTTTGGTCACAATAACTGTGATATGAAATTTTCATATCGTTACATCCCTAGTATATATATATATATATATATATATATATATATATATATATATATATATGTATATGTATAATAAAATTAATTAGTAATTTTTTGTTATTAATTAATTTATTTTGTCTTTTGTTGTATTGATACTTTCTTTCCTGATACTTTTTATTATACTTACAGTACTTCCCCTGGTATTAATAAAGTACTCTGATTCTGGAGTCAAGAAAAATCTGCATTGGAAGTTTTGTCAAAAGTAGCTGAAATGATGAACAGACCTTTGAAAAAACCACACAATACTGAGTCTATATTGATACTGATCCTTTAGTAAGGGGTATTGTTTTTGGTTTGGTTTGGTTTGTTTGTTTGTTTACACTTAAGCAGCAAAACTGTTGGTTGAATTCATACCATATTGGGTTTATAGATTGTCAGTGACCCAGAATAGATGTGATTACATTTTGGCAGAAATAGGTCAATGTTCAAATCTTTTATGAATTTTTAAGTAATTTTTTTCTCCCATTTACTTATAATGGGTGACATTTCACATGTCTATAAAAACATCAATTATGTTTCAATTTACTTCAAACTTGGCACATATATAGAGGCAACTGATATGATGACATCAATACACCGTAGACATGATGACATCAGCTGGATGGATGTCAAAATAAGCTACAATACATGCGAGGGGCGGGGCTTGTTGTGCCTGGCACCACTTGTTGTTTCTTTAAACCTGTAGTTTCTGTATTGGATAAAAACCACTTATTTCCATTGTGTTGGTGAGGTGGCAGAGCGGAGAACTCCAAACCTCAGCAAACACAGACGACTCTGTTAGAAACCAGGAGGGGTAAGTGGAAACATAAGGGGGGAGGGGCCTTTACTAACCGCCTCTTTAACTGTAACACATGGTTTAGGGGTTTGTTGGGTCACTAATCAATCACTAATTAATGACTAATTAAACTCTATTCTGACATTAGTCCTTATTATTTTGGATCCCAGACCCCTGTTAGAAAAGAAACACCTGGATTCAATGTGTCCACAGACTTTTGTCCATTTGATGTGAGGATAATGAAATGTAAACGTTGATATTTTTTTTCTTTTAGTTAAATTTTGGGCTTTTCTTTCCGTTTCTAATCAGGTTTGTTCTGTGGGTATCTGTCTTTTTGATGTTCATTTTGTTTCCTGTCCTCCTCTGATGGTCCAGATGTGGGGTTTGTGTTTCCACTGTTCATTCATGTGTTGACTCCCGTGTCATTTGTGTTTATTTGTGTTTGTTTGTTTGTCTGCAGTGCAGGTGGCGTTCCCTCTGTCCTCGTTGTCTCTACAGCTGGCTGATCAGAGAATGAGGGCGGCTTTCCTCAGGTGTAAGTGCTTTTCTCTGAACTTTGTCTTCATACCTTGAAATTTTATGTTTGTTACTTGGTACAATGTTTACAAAGTTTGTTCAGTTTTCTAAATATTATATACATATACACACACACACATATATATATATATATATATATATATTTATTTATTTATTTATTTATTATTATTATTATTATTATTTTTATTTATTTTTTTTTTAATATTAATCCATAAAGACCCAAACATCCACTTTTAACCTAAACTATCTACTGATCTAAACTGTTTAATACCTGCTGATCCACTAATCCTATCAATACATGCCAATAATTAGTGTAAAATACAGTTTTAGCTCAGTTATTCTGAGGATAGAATGTACAAAAACTTGTAAAATGAGTATAAAATGAGCAAAATACTTGAAAAATAAGGAAAAAATTAACCAAAAAAACTTGAAATATGGCAGAAAAGTGAACAAATGCTCCTAAAATGAGAAGAAAATGAGCAAAATACATGAAAAATGAGCAGAGTTCGTAGTTTCATAACATCCAGAACCTGTATTTATTCTGTTAACCCTCAAAAACTAAAACCAAATATTCAAGAAATCTTATGAAGATAATTTTCACTTGTTCCATTGGTAGATTTTTTTCCTTGATTCAAGATTTTTTGCTTAATTCAAGATTTTTTGCTTAATTCAAGATTTTTCTTTTTTTTTGCTTAATTCAAGCTAAAAAAAAAAATCTGCCAATGGAACAAGTGAAAATTATCTTGGTAAGATTTCTAGAAATAAAATTTTCCAGATCTATTGTCTATAAATCAGTTCTTATATCTCACTGTAAAGTTCCTCTTCAGGTGATTCTGTCTGATTTTAAGTGTGATCAGATATTTGCTCTAGAAATGACAAAAATACACCTGGTCAGATTTAGATTTTTGCAGTGATTCAATACAAATTTTATATGTATCTTCATTGTGGCAATGTTTACAAAGATTGTTCACAATGTGTTATTTCTTTTTTTAAATATTATATATAAATGTTCCTTTCCCTCTCCTGGTCCATCTGTTGATAGTTTAGAACATGTAAATGGTTCCAGATATCAGTCTAGTTCCCATTGGTCACTGATAGAAGTCAGATATAGACTGTGATTGGATGAGTTGAGTTCTCCTCCAGTGAAAGTCCCGCCCATTTGTATAGTTAGATTGATCTGTGTCCAGACCACAGGACTGGAACATAGAACAGAACCAGTAGTGGAACATAGAGCAGAACCAGGACTGGAACATAGAACAGAACCAGTAGTGGAACATAGAGCAGAACCAGGACTGGAACATAGAACAGAACCAGTACTGGAACATAGGACAGAACCAGTACTGGAACATAGAGCAGAACCAGGACTGGATCACAGAACAGAACCAGGACTGGATCACAGAACAGAACCAGGACTGGATCACAGAGCAGAACCAGGACTGGAACACAGAACAGAACCAGGACTGGAACATAGAACAGAACCAGTACTGGAACATAGGACAGAACCAGTACTGGAACATAGAGCAGAACCAGGACTGGATCACAGAACAGAACCAGGACTGGATCACAGAGCAGAACCAGGACTGGATCACAGAGCAGAACCAGGACTGGAACACAGAACAGAACCAGGACTGGAACATAGAGCAGAACCAGTACTGGAACATAGAGCAGAACCAGGACTGGAGCATAGAGCAGAACCAGGACTGGATCACAGAACAGAACCAGTAATGGAACATAGAGCAGAACCAGGACTGGAACACAGAGAAGAACCAGTACTGGAACACAGAACAGAACCAGTAATGGAACATAGAGCAGAACCAGGACTGGAACACCGAGACAGAACCAGGACTGGAACATAGAACAGAACCAGGACTGGACCATAGAACAGAACCAGTAATGGATCATAGAACAGAACCAGGACTGGACCATAGAGCAGAACCAGGACTGGAACATAGAACAGAACCAGTAATGGATCATAGAACAGAACCAGTAATGGAACATAGAGCAGAACCAGGACTGGACCATAGAACAGAACCAGGACTGGACCATAGAACAGAACCAGTAATGGATCATAGAACAGAACCAGGACTGGAACATAGAACAGAACCAGTAATGGATCACAGAACAGAACCAGGACTGGAACACAGAACAGAACCAGTAATGGAACATGGAACAGAACCAGTAATGGAACATGGAACAGAACCAGTAATGGAACATAGAACAGAACCAGTAATGGATCACAGAACAGAACCAGGACTGGAACACAGAACAGAACCAGTAATGGAACATGGAACAGAACCAGTAATGGAACATGGAACAGAACCAGGACTGGAACATAGAGCAGAACCTCCGAACCTCACACATTCCACTGGTTCTGATCCACATTGAACAGACGCTGGCGTACAGGGACACTGGTCGTATTTTTCCGTCCTTCATCACTCTCTCCATTTCCACTCCTCCTTTTTTTCCAGCTCTTTCTCTTCTCTTCATGCTTCTGGATCTCCACATAATAAAAGTGCTGCTGGGAAATCTGAGAGCCCATCCATGATTGATGGGAATCCTCGTGTATTTATGACGTTCAGCTCTTTCATTAGACCAGTGCCTGGTCCCAGTACTGAACTGGTCAGCTGACAGGACCACAGCGCCTTGTCAGGTTTTAATAATGTATGTGGTCGAAGCCTGTACGTGTCATTTATCTGCTCTGCACCAAATGTCAACGAATGACGGACGGATGAAACCCATCAGTCAGCACATTCTACTCCCAAACTCTGACTTCTGTTAGTTTAGTCGTTTAATTTCCGTAGATTAGATGTTAGTTTGAGACATTTATTTCAGAACAAAACCTACAACTTCAATTCTTAGATCTGTTCACTTTTATTATCAAATCTGGCAAACCCCCCCCCCCCCCCCCCAAAAAAAAAAAACCTAATGTTGCATAAAAAACAGCTTTCATTTTAAATAGTCATTTGACGAATGACCAAGAAATTATGTTGATCATTTTTATTCAGGTTTGTTTTTGTTTACTCTGTTCAATATTTTTAATTATGTTTCTCATTTGTGTCCATTTTGTTTTGTTTTTTTTTACGTTGTTCTTCTTTCCGATTTTTTTGTTCATTTTTTTGTTCAGTTTTGTTGCTTATTTTCATTTTTGTTCATTCTATTGATTATTTTATTCATTTTTGTTTGTTTTTGTTTTTTGTTAATTTTGTTCCTTATTTTGTTCTTTCTTCAGTTTTATTACCTCCGCCAAGGAGGTTATGTTTTTGCCAGGGTTTGTTTGTTTGTTTGTTTGTTTGTCTGTCTGTTTGTCTGTCTGTTAGTGTGCAACATAACTCAAAAAGTTATGGACAGATTTGGATGAAATTTTCAGGGTTTGTTGGAAATGGGACAAGGAAGAAATGATTACATTTTGGTGGTGATCGGGGGCGGGGGGGCCCGCGGGGGGGCCCACGGGGGGGCCCACTGATCAGCCTTGGCGGAGGTCTGCGCTCTCCGAGTGCTTCTAGTTTCTTTCTTTACTTATTTTATTAATTTTTGTTCATTTTTGGTGAATTTTGTTGCTTATTTTATTCATTTTGTTTTATTATTTTTGTTCATTTTATTACTTATTTTGTTCATTTTTTGGTTAATTTTGTTGCTTATTTAATTTATTTTGTTCACGTTATTACTTATTTTATTCATTTTTGTTCATTTGTGGTTAATTTCATTGCTTTTTTTATTCATTTAGTTTATTTTGTTGATTATTTTATTCATGTTTGGTGGATTTTGTTGCTTATTTTATTCATTTTGTTCATTTTGTTTTATTATTTTATTCATTTTTGTTTGTTTTTGTTTATTTTTTATTGCAGATTTTTATAGTACAAAAACAGAACAACTACAGTTCAGGTTATCATCAGTATTAATATTTCACAACACTAATGGGTTAAACTCTATGTTGGTGCATGTGTGACTTTGTGGACAACCAATACCACAAAAGTGTAAACTGCTCGTAAACACAGTGATCAAATATGATCACTTCAGTTCCAGCGTCCAGTTGAGTTTCAGTTTAAATACAGGTTCCACTGCTTTAGTTTCAGATAATTAACATGTTTTATGTCTGAAATCTGTTTTTTTTTTTTTTTTTGGTGTCGTCTTAATGCTTCTTCTGCTCTTTTTCTTTTCCGTCTTTTTTTCTTCGTCTTTTCTCTTTTTTCTTCTCCAGTTTCTTGCCGTTTGACCTTGGACCCCGACACGGCCCACCCCACCCTGGTTCTGCTGGAGGGGCCTCAGGGGGCCCACTGTGGGGAGGAGCCCCAGTCCTACCCCCCCCACCCTCAGCGCTTCGACTCCGTGGCTCAGGTCTTGTGTAAGGAGGGTCAGTTCGGTGGCGCCAGCTACTGGGAGGTGGAGTGGCGGGGCGGGGGCTGGGTGGACATCGGCGTCACATACCGCGGCATCGGGCGCAAAGGCGGCGGGAAGCCGTGCCTGCTGGGACGCAACGAGAACTCGTGGCGACTCCGGTGCACTCACGCCGGATACGCCGCCTGGCACGACAACCGCAAGACCACGGTGGCGGCCCCGCCCTGCCCCCGCATCGGCGTGTTCCTGGAGCGCCAGAAGGGGGCGCTGTCCTTCTACAGCGTGTCGGACTCAGTGGTGCTGCTGCACACGTTCCGCTGCCCGTTCTCGCAGCCGCTGTACCCGGCGTTCCGGCTGGACCTGGACTCCACCCTCCTCATCTGCCCTCAGGAGGCGGGCAATGGAAACCCCGCCTACCTGAAATCCTGATTTTTCTTTTCAGCGATTTATGATTTGACTCCATTTTTTTCTAGTTAAAGGCAAAACTTTATTTATAAATGTACTTTCTTCACTAAAATTATATGCCATATATGATTGGAAACACACATTCACAATTAATATATGACAAAATATGACAATATATGACAATATATGAGGCAAACTGGTTGCACTTGAGCAAGAAACATCTCGGAGGTACAAACTCGATTTTGCGATTTAGGCATTTTTCACGATTTTCTGAAAGCAAGACGTTCATTCAGTGAATTAATCACAGCCCGTGTTCAGTTCAAGGACAGAAAGAAAAGGAAAAACAAACACAATTAAAACACGTTAAGAGTGAATTGTTTACAGAATGAAGTCCTATCTTAACGGCTACTGTTTTATATCCGATTGATCAGTTCTTTATTTTTGAGGAAAAAAACCTAATTTGTCAGATTTCTGTTTGTGGAATTTCAGCATTTCCTGTTTTTTTTTTTTTTTTTTTTTTATGCCTTTATGGTAGTAAACTGAATATCGCACTGAGGATGACATAAAAGAACGTCTTGAACTTCAGGACATTTAACACTGTTTAAAAAACAAAACAACTAATTGATTAATCGAGAAAATAATCAGCAGATAATTGACAATTGCATCAGAGCCAAATTAATACTTTTTAAAATATATTTATTTCTTTAGATTATAAAAATAAAACACTAAATTATAAAACTAACATGAATATCAGATCCAAAATCGGTTGACCCCTATTTTCTTTTGTTTTGTAAATTATCAAAACTCTTTATGACTAAAATACTGTAATACCTCTACAGTTTCCACTCTAGCTCTGTTTATTTGTTTTTTCCATAAAAGCACAAGTGATGCTAGTGACATTTATAATTCACTGAATTTTCTTTGTAAGTTACAGAGCGACCGTTATGCACAATATGAGGATCCACAAACCAAAGCAGTTGAATGAAAATCAGTCAACATTTATGTTATATTTTACACTCATGTTTCATCTGCTATGACATGTTAAAGGGGTTCTATGTAGTATTGATGTTAAAAACTCTAAACACATCAGAAGACTCTTAATTTAACCAAAACCACCAACAAATCAACCCTTAGTATCCACAAACTGACTTAGGCTCCGAAGAAAGTATAAAACTCATAGTTTCTACACATCTGTAGTATGGAACCATCAAGTTTTCATGGAAACACTTATTTAAACAGTCAGTCAAATTAACACTGTGTCTTATAATCGTCACGTGCTGCATCAGCTGATAGTTTACACTATAGCTCTGTTAGCTTAGCTCTGTTAGCTTAGCTCTGTTTTTAGACTGAAAACAGCCACAGTAAAACCAGTAATCACCTGTTTTCTGTTGGTTTATGTTGTCAGTAACTGAACTAAAGATCTGTTTGGATCCAACAAACAAGGTCCGAACTGTCACAGTTTAGTCTGAACAACAATAGCAAAGATAAGAACATCCCATAATAACTTTATACTGTAGAAGAAACATGGACATTTCATCATCCAACTCCATTCAGTTCATTTACAGCTGAGTCCAGAGGAGAAAATAACAACTATAGTGATTCTATATTTAATCACTGAGTCACTTTCACCGACTCGAACAGTTGTTTCTTAATGGTTCTCATCACATCTGGTCACATTCTCACACTTAATGGTGTTTTCACACAATGTCAGACCGACAGAGTGACTCACTGCTCCCTCTGGTGGTCACATAGATCCACATCAGTGTGAATAAATTCAGTTCATATCTGTACACTCCAATACGTATTATATTATTACATTAAACACAAATTAGAATTTAAGGTAATTTTTTTTACAGACGAGATGCTACATATAACCCCTTTAAAAAGTCTTTCATTAAAGCAAACTGGAACAAAGAAGAACTTGTGAAGCTTAAGTTCACTGTGTTAACAATTTAAAAAAAAAAAAAAAAGCAGATTGTTTCTATTTATAGACCATCTTCATTTTTCTTTTTTTCCTTAACTCTTCAGTGAACATCTGGCACCTGTTTCTACCTGAAAACCCACAGCTGCAGATGTTACATGAACGTCACCACCACGCGAAACACCACGAACCTCATTAAACCACAGATAATTAAATGTCATCCGAACAGTGACCTCTGCCTCAGACTTACATAAATAAATAACTAACTAACTAAAAGCCATGTTGTAGCAAAACCTTCTATTATCCGTACCCGTCAGTCGGCGTCTGTAGAGGACTTGGTGGCGTCTTATTGGCTGAAAACCAAGACCTCAGTCACCGTTTATGAAAGTATATGGGTTTTCTGTCAGGTCTAATACTCATACTCAGTTCATTATAAATGTAAAAGCTGATAACGTCACTAGTCGCTTTTCCATTGACCCTCAAATTGCGCAAATATAACTTGTGCAGAAGAATGTACCTAATGGAAAGACAATTTTGCAAAAAGTCTCATTTTTCGATTAAAAGTTTTTGCGCTGGCAAGAGGTGGTTTTTCAGACATAGCGCAAATGGTATATCACGCAAAACTGCAATGGAAAGACCTTTTTCCGCAACTAGAGTCACGTAAATAAAAAAACGGATGTTGATGGACGTTACAACGTGGTATCATGAATTGTGTACAGATAACACTCCACTCTTAATTGACGTGTTATCTGTATGCATTATAAGCTTTCAGCGTGTATATTTACGCCGCATAAAATAGCATGCCATTAGTGCGATTAGGAGGTAGGTGTAGGATTAGCGAGTAGCGTGATTAGCGGCTAACGTGATTAGTGGTTTACGTGATTAGCAGTTAGGGTTAGGTTTTGGGTTAGCGTGATTTGTGGCTAATGCGTTTAGCAGTTAGGGTTAGGTTTAGGCTTAGTGTGGTTAGCGGCTAACGCAGTTAGGGTTAGGTTTAGGGTTAGCGTGATTAGTGGCTAGCGCGATTAGCGGCTAGGGTATTGACACACCATCAAATGGCGTTAAATAACACACGAAAGGATGAAAATGCGTACGTATAGCACGCCAAACACAATTTCATGACATCAGTCTGGACATTACAAGCGAAGAAGAAGAGTTTTAAAAGAAACATGTTGCGGTACAATTTTGCCAAAAGTCTCGTTTTTCGATTATAAGTTTTTGCACTGGCAAGAGGTGGTTTTTCGGGCGTAGCTCAAATGGTATATCATGCAAAACTGCAATGGAAAGACCTTTTTATCACCACTAGAGTCAGGTGAATTAAAAAAACCAATGTTGACGCACGTTACAATAAGAGAGGAAGAAGAAACATAGCAGTATGTGTGGACACACCAGGAAACCCGATCATTTTTTAATTTAGTACGAGATAGAGGAGTAATATATAATAATAATGGATATCTGTAAATCAATACCATATTTACGTTCTTTGCCATGTTTATGGAAAGACTTCTCGTGTCATCTCGCGATAATAAATACACAAATCATTGCATTAGTGATTTAATGGAATAACCGACATTACACGCTTCTGTTTTTTGGACATTTAGTAAATATTGTTAAAGTTTTGCACAGATGTCCAATGGAAAAGCCACTAGTGACTGTTGTACTTTGCATGTGTCCAGTTCCAGTTTATCGCCTCATATGCATCGTGTCCATGTAACATTTTACTGTGTCTACGATATTGTCAGATGTTTGGATTTATTTTTCGTCTGTTCCTGTTTTTAGTCCAACGGAGGTCCAAAGGTTCCACAGACTGTTGGTACCAGTTGTTTTCAAGACTCTTCTTCTCCAAAACCGTCGGTCAGAATGACTTGATATTTGTTGTGGAACATCTGTGGGGTAAGGTCTACCAAGACTGTTCAAAGAATTGGGAAATATTGATTTTGGAATTTTTTATGAATTGTTTTAAATTCAAAAAACAAAAACCCATTATTATGTCCCATTATAAACCCCATTAGTTTATAATGGGACACATTTCAAAGTGCTATAACTTGAAAACAGTTGATGATATTGATAGAATTCTGCTGCGTTCCAGTCCACCTGTAACTGTTGCTTTTCCAGTCTTCTACTGGTGAAAATGCACTGGAATGTTCAGTCAAACCCGTGACTTCCCACTCATACTAGATCCATGTACTCCCAGTTCTGAGCTCTGACATCACGTCGCCCGTGAAACTCCAACGGCGGCCCCCGTGGATGCAGTTTTTACGCCAAACTGTTTATTGAAACGACTTCTAAGGCAAACTTCTCGCCATTTTTCCTCGTCTGTTTCCCTCAAATAAGCAAAAAGCAAACACCTCTGGGATAGAAAATGACTATAAATGGAAATAAGCCCCATACGGTCTGCCATGCTGTTTTGTTTACATCTAACTCCCACAATTCCTTGCGCTCAGGCAGTTTGGCGTAACTTACCTGGAACGATACAAAGTCGTGATTTGCAGTTTGAGGTTTTGACTTACGGGCTCAAAAACCTGCCTTGAACGCAGCATTACTATTGGCAAATAATAGGAAGGTCACATATGGGCTTTTTTTAATTTGGTGCTATGACCTTTGACCTTGAGTGACCCTGAAAGGTCAAACCCAGGGTGTAGATTTGGGCTATCCAGGTAAAAACATGTACAAGCAAGAGGAAAAGAAACACGAAAAAAGTCACAGATTTCCTTTTCTTTTTTTGTCAGACAGACGGAAAAAGAGTTAATTCTTTTTAATTTTAATTTTTAATTCTTTTACCTTGACATGTTTCAGCTACAACCTGCAACCAAGTGACTCTCTTTTTCCATCTGTCTGACAAAAAAGAAAAGGAAATCTATATAAGTTCTAGTAGACAGGATGAACCTAACTGGACAAAAAAAGTAAGTTTTGCAAGAAGTTTTTCTCAAGTCTAAATTCAATATGAACAGCATGTGCAATAGGATGAAATATACTGGTATGACCATTTGACTGACACAACCTTTGACCTAAGATGACCTTGAAATGTCAGTTCATGTTTTTAAATATGCCGTTGGACTACTTTTGTTTTGTTTTTTTTCTTCCCAGAGCCGTTCATGTGAATGGATGCCATACTGTAGCTCTGTTTTCCTGACTGTAACATGTTTTCTCTGTCGCCTCTTTGATTGTTTTAATGGTGCTATTGCAGAGGATTGTGATCCCTTTGACCGAGCACTGTGTGAGGCCTTTACACCAAACTATCCTAATACACAAGATTAGAAGTAACCAAGTATAGAAATCATAGAAGTATTAACCCGGTTTGTGCGATATTTTTTCAAAGCATGCTCAAATACAGCATCGATCCAACCTTATCAGAACATGTACACATATTATTATGGAAGTAAATCTGTGTCATCAGATTTGGAATTATAAAAACCATAGAATTTGTAGCCCTGATTTTTTTTTGTACTGAAATTAAGTGTCTGAATTTATTGCATCTGAATTTTTTAAATTCTAAATTGTTGAATGCAGTTGAATTCAGAGACAAACAATTCAGATACTTAATTTCAGTGCAAAAACAAAATTCAGATACTTAATTTTAGTGCAAAAAAAATTCAGATACTTAATTTCAGTGCAAAAAAAAATTCAGATACTTCATTTTAGTGCAAAAAAATTCAGATACTTCATTTCAGTGCAAAAAAAATTCAGATACTTCATTTTAGTGCAAAAAAAATTCAGATACTTCATTTCAGTGCAAAAAAAAAAAAAAAAATTCAGATACTTAATTTCAGTGCAAAAAAAAAAATTCAGATGCTTAATTTCAGTGCAAAAAAAATTCAGATACTTCATTTTAGTGCAAAAAAAATTCAGATACTTCATTTCAGTGCAAAAAAAAAAAAAATTCAGATACTTCATTTCAGTGCAAAAAAAAATTTCAGATACTTAATTTCAGTGCAAAAAAAAAATTCAGATACTTCATTTCAGTGCAAAAAAAAATTCAGATACTTAATTTTAGTGCAAAAAAAACAGATACTTAATTTCAGTGCAAAAAAATTTCAGTGCTACAAATTCAATGTCTGTTATAATTCAAAATCGGATGACACAGATTTACTTCCATATATTATTACTAACTAAACTCAAAAGGAATACCAATGCGTATCATCTCTGAATGACATAAACCTGAAGAAAACACTGCTTCTGAATTAGTTTTGCCAAACTGATCTGCTCTGACAGTTCAGTCCAAAGTTAAAGATCCTTTTGTTTTTTTTTTGCCATGAAGTGCATTATTTCCACCACCTGCTGGACTCTGATGACCTGAACTGTCCACTGAACTGCTGATCTGTGTGATTTTTATGTCCTGTAGCCTTTTTGTCGTCTGTTTTCTGTGTCTGTTATTGCTCTTCTATGTGACTGTCATGTGAGTTGTAACTGTCTGAATGTTTTTTCCAAACCTTATGCAAAATAAACTGATCCGCAGAGATCTGGGTTTACAATCTGAGGCTGTTTTTTGTTTCTCTGAATGCACGGAATTAAGACATGCCAGCGAGGATTCAAGAGAGTACAATAAATGCAAAACACGAAATAAAAACACACACAGAATCTGAAAGAAGTTCATTTATCTGGTTGTATCTGCATTTAAAGACAGTTTAATCTGTTTTCTACCACTAATCCTATCAATACATGTAAATAATTCAGGTAAAATGCAGCTTTTTCAGTGACATTATTATATGGATTATTATTTGGACGTTCAGAGGCTCCGTAGTTACCGTGGAAACATTAATTCACCAGTAAAACCCATGGAGTTAGATCAATGACAGTGGATGGACACACTGGGTTTCTGTTCAGTTAATAACAGATTTTACTGAAAAAGTCACTTTTTCTTACTTTTTCTCTGTTTCTGATAGAATAACCCTCAACTTTAATCAGAATTTTTATGAAAATCCACATGATCTGTGAATTAAATATAGGACAATACACGACGTTAACTGAAAGATGCAAATTACAGAGGAAAATGTTCTAACAATAGATGACAAATCACTTCAGAAAGGTTCCCAGGGCTTTTGGAGCATCTAGTGGCCGTGAGTGGTATTACACTTCAGTTTGGAGCTGAGGTCTGTGTTCACTGGACAAATACAAAAATACAGCTGAATGTTCTGCAGTTTCTCTGGGATAGAAATGAAAGCTTAATCAGCTGATTCTAAAGATCTGATATCAGAATCAGAATACTTTATTAATTCAAGGGGGAAGTTAATGTGTGTTACACTCCATTCAAGTCGAACAAAAAGAAGCAGGAAAGAAACTATCAATACAACAGAAAAGATAAATGAATAAATATACAAACATGTATATTCTAAATAGAAGTAAAAGACACATCACTCTCTCTCTCTCTCTCTCTCTCTCTCTATATATATATATATATATATATATATATATATATATATATATATATATATATATATATATATATATATATATGAACATCTACCATCTGCTGGAAAGAACAGAAAACTTTACATTAATGTTTTATACACACACACAAACACACAACTAGAACTAAAGTGTCTTTTATCTGATATAAATTATTTGGATTTTAATTATCTTATTTTTTAAAATCATATTTATTATCCATACTCTGAGTATAATTTTCTAATTCTATTACTTAGATCTTTACAGTTTCCAGAATCAAGTGTGATTTTTTTGTTTTGTATTTTTTTTTTGGGGGGGGTATTGCAAATTTGACATTTACCTGAATATTATGAGGCAAAATAAAGGTAATGATAGATAGATAGATAGATAGATAGATAGATAGATAGATAGATAGATAGATAGATAGATAGATAGATAGATAGATAGATAGATAGATAGATAGATAGATAGATAGATAGATAGATAGACGTATGGACAGACAGACAGATAGATTTCGTACCTTGAAATTTTTATATGTATGTTCCTTGGGACAATGTTTACAAAGTTTGTTCACAGTTTTATAAATATTATATATATGTATGTATATATATATATATATATATATATATATATATATATATATATATATATATATATATATATATAAAATTTTTTAAAAAATTAATTCATAAAGACCCAAACATCCACCTTTAGCCCAAACCATCTACTGATCTAGACTGTGTAATACCTGTTGATCCACTAATCCTATCAATACATGTCAATAGTGTAAAAGTAGTGTAAAACACCATTTTAGCTCAATTATTTATTGGATTGAATGTACAAAAACCTGTAAAATGAGTATGAAATTAGCAAAATACTTGAAAAATAAGGGAAAAAAATGAACCAAAAAAACCTTGGTATATGGCAGAAAATGAACAAAGAATGAACAAATGCTGCTAAAGTGAGAAGAAAATTAGTAAGATATGTACTTTAATTACTACTTATACTACTAATATTAATACTATTTAACTAATACTTTAACTTTAACCCTTTCATGCATGAATTATGAGAACCTCAAGTCAAAAAATTTTTCCTGAGTGTTTTTATTCCTCTTTAGGCATAAAATAAACAATGTGATTGATTTTTTTTAATGAGCCTATTTTTCATGGAGTTACAAAAATGTCCACCCATTTGGACACTGTGTGTTTAATGTTTGAAGCAAAGAAACATGTATTTAAAACTCAACATCAGAAAGTGATAAACTGTGTGAAAACTATGAAATAAAAACATTTTGGATGCAGCTAATCTGATGTTTTCTCACATTTTATCACACTGTAATACTAGTTATTACTCTTTATTACTATTTTTATGGGGATAATATACACAAAAAAACCTTTGTGTTTAAGAAAACTGTTAATTACAGTCTAATAACAATTAGCAATTGAGTTACACTCAACCATGTTAGTGCAGATCAGGTTTATCAAGAAGAGCAAAGTTACAGTAATTGTATGAATTGCAGTGTATGGGATGGTGCATAAGTGTCCACTGTGTTGGCTGATACGGAACTAAAACAATAAAACCCATGAATATAGAAGAGAACAGCTGGAGAAGAACTGTCCTCTGTAGTGACCACTATGCATGAAAGGGTTAATATTTAGTTTAAAAAAAAAAAGAATGAATAAAAACAGAATTGAAGCTTTGTCTTTGTACACTGTCCTGTCTTTAAAACAGTATTATATTATGGCTTTGTCTTCATTTGTCCTTACAGACCAAACCCAGGGCTTTACTTACCCACAGTCAGAGTCTGATCACGTGGTTTCATGTTCTATATAAACACATGTCATATGACCGCGGCTGTCATCCAACATGGCGGACAGGTGTGTGCAGCTGTGCGCTCCTCTGCTCCTCATCCTCCTCTCCTTCTTCTTCTTCACTGGGGTTTTAACTTTCCCTCTCGGTCCTGACTCTCACCGGAGGACTACGTGTGGATACGAGGTTAGATTCGGTCATGTTTCCGCTGTTTTTACCCTTTTATTTCTGTGTTTTGACGCGCGAGACATCTGTTGTTTCAGTTTCTGTCTTTCACTTTTTATTTTGTTAGTTTGGATCTGAATGTACGAAAAAAGATGTTAGTTTTCATTTATTTGTTTGTTATTTATTTTGTTTTATTTTTAGTTTCACTTCTGGTGTTTTTCGTTGATGTAAAATTATTTTCATGTAATAAAATAAAAGAAGGAAAAAAAAAAAAGTTTTTTCCGTGTATAAAAAGCGCCAAAACTGCATTTAAAGCAGTTTATTTAGCAGTTCAACCACATATTTTTGTTAGTATTAATATTATTATCCTTTTTTTTTTTTTTTTTTTACAAACTATTATTTTTTTCCTTTTAGTTTTATAAGTAAAAATAAACTTGGAATATATTAGTCATAAGTATTAGTGATGCACAGATTTATCAGTTATGATGTTTTTCTGTGAATTTATGTAATAAAAATGAATGAAAGAAAAAAGTTATTTCCATGCATTGAAAGTTTATCAGAAAGTGGGAAACTACATTTAGAGCAAAAAATACTTAATAATACTAATTTAAATATGTGGTTCAACTGTTAAATAGGCTATATTTAACATTTTAACCCCATATTCAAATTAGTATTATGAAGTATTTTCCAAGTATTTTTAGATATTTCACTATTATTAAGTAGTTTTGACACTTTTTTTTTATTATTACTGTAATTCAGCTACTAAAATTCCAAACAATTTCTTACCTTAAGGAATATTTTTTTCTTTTATTTTGCCAACGTCAGCTGATGTTAAAAAAAACAAAAACAAAAACAAAAAACCTGGCCGTAGATTTTCATGTTCTTAATCTGACTTTGTAAAACTAAACCTGCACGTATGAGACATCAGTCTTAAGTATTAGGGATGCAAGGGTTTATCAGATTATTATTGTTGTTTTTAACCTGGCTTTTAGTTAAAGTTCCATATCATTTATATTCATTGTCTTTTTGTTAGTATTTTGTCAGTTCTTTGGTACTTATGTGGCTTCCTAAAGTTTTCTGTTTTACCTTTTGTCCCATTTTTATATCATTTAAAGATTTTAAATATTTTTTTAAGTGTCCAAAACCATGAGTGATGTTACGTGCCAGGAGGTCTAGGGTGCCGACACATAACAAAAACCAAAAGAAAGAAAAAGATGGTCCGGGAGACGGCAAAGGAAAATGTGGAGAGTAGGTCGCTTGTAGCAAAATGACTGAAAATTTATTATAGAAAAATAAGTTGTACATAGCCAAAATTACTTATAAATAACAAAAGTTGCGACAAACAAAAAGTGAACTGCAGCGATGGACCCAGTCTCGCTCTTCATGGTCGCAGCTCCAGGCTTTTATAGGCAGGCGGCAAATTGAATTCAGGTGTTCCCAGTTGGCCCCGAATTGAAGGCGGAGACAAGGAAAAAAAACAAAAAAAAACACAACAACCAATGGCCCCAGCCGTAACAGTCTTTGCTCTGTGAAGCTGTTTATTCTGTATTTTGTATGACAGGTGTTCAGAAATAAATGAAGTACAGGTTTATACGCAGGTTTATAGAGAAGTAGTTGGATCCTGTTTTCGTTTCCTGTGTTGTCATCTGGGCTGTCGTTTATGGAAGTCAGGTGTCAGAATGCTGAACAACATCCAGTCTAATCCAATCCAACTTTATTTGTAAAGCACTTTAAAACAACCACAGTGGACCAAAGTGCTGTACAGAAGAATAGATAAAAACCAAAATAACAGAGTAAAATTCAAGAATAAATTAAGAATAAATAAACAAAATAAAAACACAGAAGAATAGATAAAATCTGAATAAAAGAATAAAATACAAGAATAGATTAAAAACATAAAAAGCTGTACAATTTAAAAACAACAACAAATAAGAACAATAAACCAATACTAAATAAAACAATTGAATAAAAATAGTAATAATACATCTTGATGGGTTGTGTATTTTTTTATTTTTATTTTTTTTGTAATAAACTCTAAAGCATGACAGTTTTAGTGGCGTGTGTGTGTTCTTGTAATCTGTTAAATCATTATCTCACTGGTCGATCAGCCATGAGCTGTGGTGAGGGCCTTGTTTCCAGTGTCGTCTTCGTTAACAATTTCTTGCGTCTTCTCTGACAAAACTACTGGTGGGATTCATTTCTAATTTTACATGTACCTTCCTTGTGACAATGTCTACAAAGTTCATCCACAATTTTGCGAAATTTAGATTTTTGAATTTTTTAATGAATTTTTTAATTATTGTAAAAGTTCCTTTCCTTCTGATGGTCCATATTTTGATGGTTTATTACATGTAAATAGTTACAGATATCAGTATAGTTACTATTGATCACTGATAGAAGTCATATATGACTTTGATTTGGGTCTGTGACCTTTGACCTTTAGTGACCTAGAAGGGTCAAACTCAAGGTCATGAATGTCTAGATTTCAACAATCTTCTTCTAAAAAACTACTAGTCAGGTTGATTTTAAATTTTATATGCATCTTTCTTGGGACAATGTGTACACGTTTTTTCACAGTTTTGATTTTTTTTTTTTTTTTTATTCAATTTTTTGTTTGATTTTGCTATGGACAATTTACACGGTTTACATCCACATGCACATATAACATTTTACAAAGTTGTTTTACTGCATTTCCTTTCTTTTCAAAAAAGAACAAAATCTATCTGTACATCTATTTTCCTGTGTATATATCTCCAGCGCCTTCACTTTTTGTTTTTTTTATCCTCTTTTTTTGAATTTTTGATAAATCTTTTAAATATTCTAAGTGGTCCTTTTCTTTTAATGGTCCATATATTGATTGTTTAGAACACAGGTGTCAAACATGCGGCCCGGGGGCCAAAACCAGCTCGCCAAAGGATCCAGTTTGGTCCGTGGGATAAATTTGTGAAATGAAAAAATTACACTGAAGATATGAACTGTCAAGGCTGTTAAAATAATTTTAGATCAATTCAATCTAAAATGGGTCAGACCAGTAAAATACTATCATAATAACCTATAAATAATGAAAAAAACAATTTTTTCCTTTTTTTTTCAGTGTAAACAAAGTAAAATTACACAAAAATGTTTACATTTACAGACTAGCCTTTTACAAATAATGTGAATAACTTGAAGAGAAGTATGTGGAATTTTACCAATATTCTGCCTGTTACTAAATGTTGTGTGTATTTGTAGATCCACTGTGATCTTTAAGCTGTGATGCACATGTATAAATGATAAACTATGATGCAATATTGTTAAAATTGCATTAATTTTTCTTAAGAATTTTCAGGTTGTTTGTATTTGTTCATGTTATGTTCAAGTACAGTTCGTAGATATAAACATTTTCATTGCGGAATTTTACTTTTTTCACTCAAAAACATAGAGAAAACTTCGGAGTTGATATTATTTATAAGTTCTTATCCTGTTATTTTACTGGTCTGGCCCACTATATATGTGGCCCCTGAACTAAAATGAGTTTGACACCCCTGGTTACCGCTGCCAAGGAGGTTATGTTTTTGCTGGCGTTGGTTTGTTTTGTCTGTGTGTTTGTTTGTCCGTGTTCAAGATAACTCAAAAAGTTATGGACGGATTTGGATGAAAATTTCAGGAAATGTTGATACTGGCAGAAGGAACAAATGATTAAATTTTGGTGGTGATCATGGCTGGGGGGCACTGATCTGCCTTGGCGGAGGTCTGAGCTCTCTGAGTGCTTTTCTACTTACAGACTGTTACGAATCCTATGGGCACTGTGTATGTGTTTTTGTTTGTTTTCATGACTTCAGATTTGGCTGCTAAATTGTAAAAGGAGCAATTAGGTCAATTATGACATCAATTACAGTCATCTTGTAGGTTTATTACCTCCGCTAAGGAGGCTATGTCTTTGCTGGCGTTGGTTTGTCTGTCTATTTGTCTGTCCGTGTTCAAGATAACTCAAAAAGTTATGGACGGATTTTCATGAAATTTTCAGGAAATGTTGATACTAATGATTAAATTTTGGTGGTGATGGGGGGGCAGAGCTGCCTCGGTGGAGGTCTGCGCTCTCTGAGTGCTTTTCTAGTTAGAACATGTAAATGGTTCCAGATATCAGTCTAGTTCCTACTGATCACTGATAGAAGTCATATATGGACTGTGATTGGATGAGTTGAGTTCTCCTCCAGTGAAAGTCCCGCCCACTTGTATCATTAGATTGATCTGCATCCAGACCACAGAACTGGAACATAGAACAGAACCAGGACTGGAACATAGAACAGAACCAGGACTGGAACATAGAACAGAACCAGGACTGGAACATAGAACAGAACCTAACAACCTCACACATTTAAGTGGGTTTGATCCACATAGAACAGATGCTGACGTACAGGGACACTGGGACTGTTTTTTTTTTTTTTTTTTTCCATGTCACATGCACATTAATGTAGTAATTTTCTTTTAATGTATATGAGCTTTACTTGATAAACTGTTGGTGTGTGTGTGTGTGTGTGTGTCTCATCACATGTCTAAGGGTAGATGGGTAAATATTTTAAAATATGTTTGTAGTTATTGAGAACATTTTCATTTATTAAAGGTTATAATGTGAATTGTGACTGTCATTACATGTCTAAGGGCCCTCATTTATAAACTGAGGACTGCTTCTGGGGTGTCCGATTACAAAATATATCTCGTAAATGAATTGTTGGTTTTGACTGTAATATTTTTGAAATAGATTGATTGATTGTGTGTGTTTGTTTGTAGTCATGTCACGCCACCAAACCCGACATGCTCAACGTCCACCTGGTTCCTCACACACATGATGACGTGGGCTGGCTTAAGACCGTGGACCAGTACTACTATGGAGGTCAGTGTTTTAGTGTTTTAGGACCAACATTTAAAGACTGTATTATTGTTATATAATCCACAAACTGCCTGTTACTGTTATGAATCCAGTCGTCTTTTTTGTATTGTGTAAGCACGGCTGTTAGATTTTTACTGATCACATGTGTTTTTATGATTTTTGTGAGGATGTTATGGTGGTTTTGAACTTTGCGTGTTATTTTTTTTCTGTGGTGATGAGTAAGCAAATGAACTTCTGCCAAGTTCAAGTGGAAAAACCCTCCATGTGACATAACAGAAGTAGACGGTAAAATCCCTTTTTATTTGGAGGAAAATGCTGTCGATCATTGTTACATGTGTGAGAGTACGTACAAAAAACATGTTTAAATTTTCTGTTAAAGCGAAAAAGGGACAGTTCTTGATCAGATTACATGGAATTCTATCTTTTCCCAGAGGGTTTAAACAGGAACTGCACAGTTTACTGCACTTTCAGTTTGTGCAGAAACATTCGTTCAGCCTGAACATAACTTAAGCAGAAGCCCCAGTCCAACATCAGGTTTGTTAGTTTAGTAAAGTTAATGTCCACACATGCATTTATCTGTGTATTTAGATCCAATCTGATAAATGTGAAGTATGAACAACAGGAAAAGCAAATGTTTCCGGGTTAAACCACTTCTGTAAACCACAGTGATTTTATTTAATGTGACTTCCCTTTGTATTTAACGTGTCTTTAACCCTTTAGTTCAGATAATATGAGTTTTATATAATTACCTCCACCGAGGAGGTTATGTTTTCATCAGGGTTTGTCTGTCTGTCTGTGTGCAAGATAACTCAAAAAGTTATGGACGGATTTGGGTGAAATTTTCAGGAAATGTTGATACTGGCACAAGGAACAAATGATTAAATTTTGGTGGTGATCATGGAGGGGACTGATCTGCCTTGGCGGAGGTCTGCGCTCTCTGATTGCATTACTAGTTAAATTTGTGATGTTTTACAGCAGGTATAGTAGTGACTTTAACCTTAACACCCCATTTTAGTTCAGTTTTTGTGTCTCTTTTAAGGCTGTGCACATATTTCCTGCATTTTCTTCTTGTATCTGAATAAAAGAGAATGAAAACTAGAAAAGCACTCGAAGAGCGCAGACCTCTGCCAAGGCAGATCAGTCCCCCCACCACCCTGATAATAATTAACCTTTACCTGGAATCAGGGCTCAGGGGTTAAAGCAGTGGTTTCCAACCTTTTTTGGCTCGTGACCCCATTTTAACATCACAAATTTCTGTCAACCCCCGACATTCAAAACGGAGACTTTTTTTTTTTTTTTTTGGCTAAAATTAATTTGTTTTTGATCATGTAATAGTTTGCTATATTATGTTGCAAATAAACGTTAATTTTAGACAACATTTAGACTGTATAATGTAAATTTTTATTAGTAAGTTTTATTGTATTTTTTTTTTTTTTTTTATAAATTATTAGAAATTTCAGGTGACCCCAGACATTCAGAACGGAGATATTTTATTTGCTAAAATTAATTTGTTGTTGATTGTGTAATAGTTTACTATAATATGTTGCAAATAAACATTAATTTTAGGTAACATTTAGGCTATCTAAAGTAAATTTTTATTAATAAGTTTAAATTTTTTATGAATTACTAGAAATTTTAGGCGACCCCATTTGAATTCCAGGGGTCCTGACCCCAAGGTTGAAAAACACTGGGTTGAGGGGTTAATATGTGAACCTTTATCTGGATTCAGGACTCAGGGGTTAAAGGGTTAAATGTGTTTGATCATTTCAAGCCAGGACAAACAACAAACCTACAGGCGCCTTAGACTTTTGCACAGAACTGTATATGAATAAAAAATGTAATAACTAGAAAAGCAGTTGGAGAGTGAAGATGTCTGCCAAGGTAGATCAGCCCCCCCAAAAGAAATAAACATTTCCTGAAAATTTCAGCAATTTCATTTTTTGACTTATCTTGCTAACAGATAAACAAACAGAAAA
This sequence comes from Sphaeramia orbicularis, assembly GCF_902148855.1. Lineage (NCBI taxonomy): Eukaryota > Metazoa > Chordata > Actinopteri > Kurtiformes > Apogonidae > Sphaeramia > Sphaeramia orbicularis. Next base: position 6,685,802 of record NC_043957.1, read on the forward strand.
ACCCCAATGAAAACATAACATAAGGTAATAATGTAAATGAGGTGAGGCCTTACTGGTGCCTTTACAGTGACTATATAAAAACAAGTAAATAGGTTGGATTTAACCCTTCGGTATCCGGGTGCACCTTTTATGGTGCATGTTAAAAAACTTCAAATTATTTTTCACAGTTTAAATAAGGTTAGAATTCAAAAGTTGTTCATTTTTGCATGATCTTTAAAATTCTGGCCACCAACTCAAATGTGCACATTGTAAACAAAAGAAAATTACCAGACTAGCATCTGTCTGCCAAGTGTGCCTAAAACGCACTGTTTCTAACATTTGATCTGTATGATTAGAGCTGACCTTGATTTACAAAAATAAAATAAAATTAGAGCAGAAAAATAAATCAATATATAATATTTAATAGTTTGATTTGTAGGTGTGCGTTTTTGGCACACTTGGCGACAAATGCTAGTATTTTTGAACATTTGACCTAGCGCCAAAAATAATAATGCAAATTAACTAATGTTGGAGTTAATCACTGACATATGCCAGACTGCAAAAATCAAAGAATATGTGATCTACTTTTTATGTAGTATATTGAAAAAATGTTTGTTTGTTTTTTGCATCTAAAAAAAGGTTTGTTTACATTACAAACACGTCATTTAAAGGGTCAAAAAAATGTGACAATTATTGAGTATTTGGTATTTTTATTTACGGCTCAAGTTGATGAAATAGAAAAAAGTGTAAAAGAATTAAATACAAACTATGAAAATTTTTTTGACATTATTCCACAAGTGTGCCAAAAAGGCAGTAAATGAACCAAATTAATTCCATATATTGTCCGGTGTCCACTCCTGTGATGCTTTTATGTTTTATGTAGAGCACTTTGAATTGTCATGTACATGACATGTGTTATATAAATAAACCTGCCTTGTAGGTTCATGTATCTGTCCATCTGTGATGCACCAGTGTCTGTCGTCTTCATGTCCATGTGTGTTTTCTCTGTAGACCGTAATGACATCCAACATGCAGGGGTGCAGTACATCCTGGACTCGGTGGTGGATCAGCTGTTGAAGAATCCAGACCGGAGGTTCATCTACGTGGAGACGGCCTTTTTCTACCGCTGGTGGAAACGCCAGGACTCCAGCATGAAGCAGACGGTCCAACAGCTGGTCAATGAAGGTACCCCAGCAAAAACTGGACGAAGAACACAGGGATCTTTTTATTTATTTTACTTTGATTTAAGCAGGTTGGACTCATTATGATGGAAGACCTGGACCTGGACAAGACGGCACTGATACAGTCACACAATGAAAGCATTTACAAACAGACAAAACAAAGACACAGTGGAAATATTTACAAACAAACAGCCTGGACTCCACAGTTTGAACACTGTCTTTAAAAATAAGCCTTCCTCACCATCATGCTCTCCTTCTTCTTCTTCTTCTCCTCATCATCCTCCTTCTTCTCCTCTGTCTTCTCCTCCTCCTCCTTTTTCTTCTTCTTTGTCTTCTTCTTCTCCTCCTTCTCCTTCCTCTGTCTTCTCCTCCTCCTCCTCATCTTCTTCTCCTTCTTCTTCTCCTCCTCCTCATCTTCTCCTTCTCCTCCTCCTTCTCATCTTCTTCTCCTCCTCCTTTTCCTCCTCCTCTTCTCCTCCTTTTCCTCCTCCTCCTCCACCTCATCCTCATCTTCTCCTCCTCCTCCTTTTCCTTCTTCTCCTCTTCCTTCTTCTTCTCCGTCTTATCCTCCCCCTTCTCCTCCTCCTCCTTCTCCTCCTCCTCCTCCTCCAGGTCGTCTGGAGTTTGTGAATGGCGGCTGGTGTATGAGTGACGAGGCCACCACCCACTACAGCGCCGTCATTGACCAGATGACCATGGGCCTGAGGTTCCTCAATGACACGTTTGGGGTTTGCGGTCGTCCACGCGTGGCCTGGCACATCGACCCCTTCGGCCACGCCCGCGAACACGCCTCCATGTTCGCACAGGTATCGGCCTTAGACCCAGACCACGTCCATGGGATGATCTGAAGGACTTCATTCATACATAGATGGACAAGCAGCAGCATGAGATACAACAAAAATGAAACACCAGAGTTGAAGTTTTGTCTCGGAGCTGTAGATGAACTCTTTCCTCTCCGTTCCGTTACAGATGGGATACGACGGCTTCTTCTTCGGTCGTCTGGATTATCAGGACCGATATCAGAGGATGATGCAGAAGGAGCAGGAGCTGCTGTGGAGGGCGTCTGACAGCCTGACGCCACCGATGGCCGACCTGTTCACCGGTAACGCCCACACTGTTAACCCCCGACAGTTACACCGTATACACAGTCTTTATTTTTTTTTAATACTTTGTTTTTATTAGTTTTTTCAACAAACAGATAATACAACACTCAAACCTGGGGTCACTGGTTGAAGACAAAATATTTCAGTCACAGACAGCAGTGATTGAGCATTGCTTTGTTTATAGTCCAGCCATTTTCTCCAGCGCTTCATGAAGATATATTCCTTGAGTTGTAGGTAGTCAGTCAGTCTTTCCATGGAGTAGATTTCCTCTATTATACCCACTGATCCTCACGAGGTGCGTCCGTTTTGAGCCAGTTCCTTGTTACGGCCTTTTTGGAAGCGATTATAAGAATTTTAAAGAGGTATTTGTCTTCTTTCTCTAATACATTTCCAGGTAGCAGTCCCACCAAAATGGAATTTGGGGTCCTTAGGAATTGTGAAGGTCATAATACCCTCAATTATTTCAAAAAGCCTTTCCCAGAAAGATTTTAATTTTAAACAAGTCCAGAAAATATGAGAGTGATTAGCAATTGTGTGCCCACACTGTCTTCAACAATACTGTTGATGTCCCTTTACTTTAGTAGTGTTATGTGGTGGAATAAAGAATCTGATCACGCTTTTCCACCCAAATTCCCTCCATCTTTTAGAGCTAGTAGGTGTTTGTTTACACAAAGTCTTTTTACAGTTGAACACATTTATTACAACAACAAATGAACAGACAAATCTGTGGAAATTATTACAAGATGAAAAGTAGATATTGAAGATTTTTTGCCTCATTTAATCCACCTCTATATGGGAACGTTACATTCACACAGCAGGTCTTAATGCACAATTTGGATTTTTTGGTGAAATCCGATTTTTTGTGTGTGTGTGTGTGCTCCTTCATATTACACATTAAATGCAGGTCACATATGGGCAAAAAAATTGGATTAGTGCTGTTCAAACTGTCTTACAGATCGGATACAGGTCGCATATGGGCAAAAGAAATCAGATTTAGGCCACATTTGCTGTATGCAGTCTGAACGTAGCCTTAAGGCTCATTCATGCTCACTTTTCGTACATAAATAGGTTTGTCTGTTTCTAATGTTGTCATGTGTCACGTTGGAATGAGCCTTTCTCAATCAATCCACCAGAGGGCAGCACTCTTAATTACCAAACTGGCTGAATTTCCACAAAGAAGAGTAAATTTTTTTTTTGAGAAGGAGAAAAATAAAGTCAATAACAACAAACATGGCGACAACAGAGGAGGTTTTACTAATGTTGATATTGTTAAGGGTAGTTTTGGTAAATATGTCTGTAGTTTTGTACTAACTCACACAGTCCGTTTTTTGAAAAGTTCCACTATTTATGGAAATTATTCTGTTCATAACACTTTCTCCACTGCTCCTGGTGGTACTGCTCCGTTTCGTCCATCTGGGTACGCATCTGCAAGCTCGGACAGAATTACACACATCATGTGCACAGGGGAGGGACTGAACGCTCCGTCCGTTTAACATAAGAGCATAAATGAGTCCTTAGTTGTATGAACCACATTCAGATGATTCAATTGCTCATGATCCCACAATGTGATTAAAAACTATAATAAACAGAGTACATAGAACTAATCTGATGAACAGATCTGATCAGTGGTTTTTGTAATCATTGTTTTAAATTGTGAATAGACTTTGTGGACGCCCTGTTTGACGGGGCAGGTGAACTAATCCTGGTCCCACATCCATCTGACAGGGATCCTTCCAAACGGATACAACCCTCCAGACGGATTCTGCTGGGACCAGTCCTGCAGCGACCCACCCATCAGAGACGACCCCGACCTGGAGGATTATAACGTTGATGATGTGGTGAAGCGTTTCCTGAATATTGCCAGCGCTCAGGTTAGACAAACACACACATGATGAACTCACCTTCTAATAAACGCTCAGTTTCATATTTACCTGCACATAGATCTGTATATTATCTACAGTAGAACTGAGCTTTATATTAAATTAACAAAAGAAGGTCCGTCATGTAGTAATAATAATAATAATAATAATAATAATAATAATAATAATAATAATAATAATAATAATAATAATAATAATAGTAGTAGTAGTAGTAGTAGTAGTAGTAGTAATAATAGTAATAGTAGTAGTAGTAATAATAATAATAGTAATAATAATGATGATAATGTGATGTGAAATGATTGACTGTTTGCAGATGATACAGGTTTCTTTTGTTCTGATGAAATTTTTTGAAAAACTACTGGAAGGAATGGAACTAGAACTAAAGTGTCTTTTAACTGATTTTAATTATTTGGATTTTAATGGTCTTATTTTTATCATCATTCATTTTCCATATTCTGAATATAATTTTCTAATTCTATTTCTTACATCTTTACCGTTTCCAGAATCAAGTGGGATTTTTTTTTTTTTATTTTTTTTTTTTATGGTTATATTGCAAATTTGGCCTTCACCTGAATATTCTGAGACTAAATAAAGGTAATGATAGATAGATAGATAGATAGATAGATAGATAGATAGATAGATAGATAGATAGATAGATAGATAGATAGATAGATAGATAGATAGATAGATAGATAGATAGATAGATTCTGGTTATGTTTTTATTTGTCTGTGTTTATTCTCTGTTGAAAATGACTGCTCAACTAAAACAGTGTATCTGTTGGTAATTGGATTTTCTTTTCAGAAACAAAAGGAAAAACTAGTGGTTAATTTGATTTTCGTTTTAAAATAGATTAATTAAAATTGAATTTCAAGGCATTTTTCTTTTTTAGTGTCAAAATGGATGAACCAAATTTGAAAAACAGATCGATTTCCTCTTTCTAATAACAAAATAGACTAATGTCACAAAGATTCTTAAGAACAGTGGGTTTATATGAATCTTCCAGTTTGTACGAAATCTGAACATCGTAGACATGCTCCCTCCACAAATGTCTATGAACTCCAGATTTCGTATGAACTGGAAGATTCGTACAAACCCACTGTTTGTAAGAATCTTTGTGTCCTAGGCATTAGCCCTCTTTCCTTAAAAATGACACCATCCAGTCTCGGAAAATGAAAAAACAGCTGTTTTTGGTCTGTTTTTCCATTTCTGTCAGGGAGTAACTTTATTTTTTAATAGAAAGAGAAAATGAAAATCAATCCATTTTAAAAAATTTGACACTGAAAAAGAAAAACGCCTTGAAATTTAATTTAAATTCTTCCATTTTTAAGTGAAAATCAAGTTAACCACTAGTTTGTCTTTAGTTTCTGAAAATAAAATCCAATTACCTACAGATCCACTGACCTAAACCCTCCTCATGTTTGTCCTCTGACGTCCGTTCCTTCTTTCTAACCTTGACTCGTCCTCATTCATTGTCCGTCTCGTCTCAGTCGATGGTGTATAAGACCAACCACATCATCATGACCATGGGCTCGGACTTCCAGTACGAGAACGCCAACCTGTGGTACAAGAACCTGGACAAGCTGATCCACTATGTCAACGCCCAGCAGGACCTGGGCAGCCGGGTCAACGTGCTGTACTCCACGCCGTCCTGTTACCTCCAAGAGCTGCACCGGGCCAACCTCACCTGGTAGCGCCGCACTCACCTGGAGAACCCACCTGTAAACGGGTTCTGAAAACCGGCTTCTGTAATGACCGGTGTCCTCTGGTGTCCCCAGGGCTCTGAAGACCGACGATTTCTTCCCCTACGCTGACGACGCCCACGATTTCTGGACCGGATATTTCAGCAGCCGCCCGGCGCTCAAACGCTACGAAAGGCTGAGCAACAGCAATTTGCAGGTGGGCGGGGCTTGTGTTTCCACGTCCAATGAGGATGAATGAGCTTTGACCTAATGAGAAAAATAACAGGTGGAGAGGCTGATAGATTAGATTAGATTGGATTAGACTACATTAATTTAGTTTGGACTAGATTAGATTAGATTAATTTAGACTAGATTAATTTAGTTTGGATTAGACTACATTAATTTAGATGAGATTACTTTAGTCTGGATTAGACTAAATTAATTTGGATTAGACTAGATTAAATTAGATTAATTTAGATTAGATTAATTTAGACGAGATTAATTTAGATTAGATTACTTTAGTTTGGATCAGACTGCATTAATTTAGATTAGATTGCTTTAGTTTGGATTAGACTAGATTATTTTAGTTTGGATTAGACTAGATTAATTTAGATTAGATTACATTAGATTTGATTCCTTGAAGATTAATTACATTAATTTAAATTAGATTAACTTGGATTGTGTGAGATTAGATTAGGTTATATTACATAAATTTAGATTCGACTGGATTAGATTGTTAGCGTTGAATGAATAGATGTGTTGTTTTGTAGACGTGTAATCAGCTGGAGGTTCTCGGTGGCCCCACCTCCACAAACGGACCCTTTGGAAAAGGCGACAGTCAGACCATGAGTGAGATTCGTTATTTATTACCTTCTATTTTAAACTCTCATTACTGTTGGAAGTTACTCATTCTGTCTGTAATCCTGAATAACTGGCTCTGTTTCCTTTGGTTCTAACCTGTTCGTTGTGTTCTGATTATCAGAGAAGGCCATGGCGGTGGCTCAGCATCATGACGCGGTGTCGGGAACGGAGAAGCAACATGTCGCTAACGATTACGCCCGGAGGCTGGCCACCGGGTGGCAGCACTGTCAGGTAGGATGGGTTACACACACCTACACCTGTGGTAGGATGGGTTACACACACCTGCACCTGAGGTAGGATGGGTTACACACACCTACACCTGTGGTAGGATGGGTTACACACACCTGCACCTGAGGTAGGATGGGTTACACACACCTACACCTGAGGTAGGATGGGTTACACACACCTACACCTGAGGTAGGATGGGTTACACACACCTACACCTGTGGTAGGATGGGTTACACACACCTACACCTGAGGTAGGATGGGTTACACACACCTACACCTGTGGTAGGATGGGTTACACACACCTACACCTGAGGTAGGATGGGTTACACACACCTACACCTGAGGTAGGATGGGTTACACACACCTACACCTGTGGTAGGATGGGTTACACACACCTACACCTGAGGTAGGATGGGTTACACACACCTACACCTGAGGTAGGATGGGTTACACACACCTACACCTGAGGTAGGATGGGTTACACACACCTACACCTGTGGTAGGTAGGATGGGCTACACACACCTACACCTGTGGTAGGATGGGTTACACACACTTACACCTGTGGTAGGATGGGTTACACACACCTACACCTGTGGTAGGATGGGTTACACACACCTACACCTGTGGTAGGATGGGTTACACACACCTACACCTGAGGTAGGATGGGTTACACACACCTACACCTGAGGTAGGATGGGTTACACACACCTACACCTGTGGTAGGATGGGTTACACACACCTACACCTGTGGTAGGATGGGCTACACACACCTACACCTGAGGTAGGATGGGTTACACACACCTACACCTGAGGTAGGATGGGCTACACACACCTACACCTGTGGTAGGTAGGATGGGCTACACACACCTACACCTGTGGTAGGTAGGATGGGTTACACACACTTACACCTGTGACCATGGCAGAAGGTGGAGGAGCTGTTATTTGGACGTCTGTCCGTAAATGTCTGCAGTGAAAAGGACATTTGTCCTTTAAAACTATTTCATGAGTACAGATTCTTCTTTTTCTTTTTCTTTTTCTTCTTCTCCTCCTTCTTCTTCTCCTTTTTCCTTTTCTTCTTCTTCTCCTTTTTCCTTTTCTTCTTCTTCTTCTTCTCCTTCTTCTCCTTCTTCTCCTTCTTCTTCTCCTTCTCCTCCTCCTTCTTTGGTCATTTTCCTCTCTTTTATTGTTACAGACTTTCTCTCTTCCATTCTTCTAATCCTCTTTGTCAGATCTGTTTGTCTACTATTTAAGTTTTCAGACCCGTCATAGATTGAACAGTCATACGTTGAAAGTTCAGTAGAATAATCCGAGGCAGAATGTGAATATTGGTTCCTTTTCTGTTGCTGAATGCCTTCATTTCCATCTACTCCGTAGGTTTTGGTCAGTAACGGTTTGGCTGTTCTCAGTGGTTCCACCGCTCAGCGATTCTACTGCGACTACCTCAACATCAGCGTGTGTCCTTTAACCGAATCCAGCAAAAAGGTGACACAAACCCACACGTTTTACTTGTATTTTCCTTGGGACAATGTCTACAAAGTCTGTTTATAGTTTTGAGAAATTTAGATTGAAAAAAAAACAAACTTTTTTTTTGCCTTATTACAGATGTTCCTTCCTTCTAATGGTCCTTTTTTTATTCAAATGTTTATTCAGAACAGTCTTATAAGATATTACACATGACATCAGTCATACAAAGTACACTGTTCTCTTTTGTAAGAAAAAATTGATTAATTACGATCATTAAAAGGAAGAAAGAGAGAGAAAAAAAAAGAAAAAAGGTTAGTATAAGTAAATTAAATAAGTATGTAAAAAATGGATAGTAAAAATGATATTAACAAGCCTGTACATTTAGCCAACCACACTTTCAGGAAACAAGACAAATAAAAAAAGGGATGCATAAATACATGTATATGTATATATAAACACTAGGGCTGTGTATTGGCAAGACTGGCGATACAATACAAATCACAATACTAGGATCACGATACGATATATTGCGATATATCACAATACTGTTAACAAGGCGATATTTTTTGTTTTGTTTCTTTTTTTTTAAAAGATCATTTCCTGGAAAAACTTATAGTGCAGCATTTGGATAAATAAAGTTTTAACATGTGGCTTTACTGGTTCAGAAAAAACACTCAAACAAATAAATAAACAAATAATATTTTACAGACATTACAGTTTAAGATTCTGCTTAAACGTTTGTATTCTATTGTGAAAAGAATGCATAGTGTTCAGTCCCTGAATCATCCAACATCAGAGCATTATTTTGTGCATTCCCAATAAAAAAAACAAACCTTTGCCTCTTTCCAACAGTGAAAAGTGCTTTTAGGATGATTAGAATTATCTATTATTCAACAAAACTGTGTTATCAATTTCAAAAAACTACATTAATGACCTGCAGTATCACAATACTTCTTTTGTAGTAAACAAACAGAACAAAATACCCATGTGAACATAGAAATAAAAGAGTCTGAAAAACAAAAAACAAAAATGAACCTCCGCTATGTCTGCATTTGAATAAATACCTAAAAATATCGATAGAGTACTTTTTAATATCGATACAGAATTGTGAAGTGAAATATCACGATATATTGCGATACCGATATTTTCTTACATCCCTGATACACACAGGGCAGCATTCATAATCATAATACAAAGAAAGAAAAAGAAAGAAAGGGAAAAAAGAGCCTAACAGTGCACATGTACATTTAATATTAGGACATTCAAATACAAAAGGCAACCATTGAACATAAGAGTAGCACAGAAAAAGAAAACACAAAAAAACCTTGAGGGAAGAGAGTTACTTCCATCTTCTATGTCCGTAATGGTCCATATTTTGATGGTTTATAACATGTAAATGGTTACAGATACTAATATAGATATAGATACTATTGATCACTGATAGGAAGTCATATATGGACTTTCATTTGGGTCCGTGACCTTTGACCTTGAGTGACCTTGAAGTGTTAAACTCAAGATCACCAATGTCTACATTTCAACAATCTTCTCCAAAACTGCCAGTCGGATTCACTTCAAATCATACATGTATCTTCCTTTGGACAATGTTTACAAAGTTTGTTCACAGGGTTGAGAAATTTTTATTTTTGACAACTTTTTTGCCTTATTACAAATGTGCCTTTACTTATAATGGTCCATATTTTGGGCCAATTTAACTTGGTATTGATTCTTGACAGAACATGTCGCTGATACAGGGACATTGGAACTGTTTTTTTTTTTGTTGCTAATTTTCCACTTTTCTGACATTACACACATCTTTCTAAGTCTCCTGTGATTAAGGGAAATGATAAAATGCATTAGATATATTTCATATTGCCTGCTGTTGGTGTTAATCAGTGCTATTTCTGCGTCTGTTTTTGTGTCTTTCAGTTCTCAGTCAACGTGTACAACCCTCTGGGTCGACCGGTCACGTGGCCGGTCCGGCTGCCGGTCAACGGGACAGCGTACGCTGTATCAGATGCTGCTGGGACATCTGTGGACTGTCAGGTCAGTGTCAGGAACCTCAGGGTTTCCTCATGTAAACACTTCAATAATGTGTAATAACTCTGTAAAACTGTGAACTATGTTCAATAAGTCGGACAATAATCCTCTGTTCTTACAAAAACAATGCAATATTTATTACAAATGCACTATTTTTATAGATTTTCATAGATGTACGCACTTACTATTGTTTATTTTATTCTAGGCTATTGTATTTTGTTCTATTCTGTTCTGTTTGATTCTATTTTGTTTTATTTTGTTCTATTTGTTCTGTTTGATTCTATTCTGTTCTATTTTGTTCTATTTTGTTGTATTCTATTTTGTTCTGTTCTGCTGTTTTCTGTTCTATTATTCTGTTCTATGTTGTTCTATTTTATTGAAATTTGTTCTGTTCTATTCTGTTTTATTCAATGTTGTTCTACTCTATTGTATTTTATTCTGTTGTATTTTGTTCTGTTCTTTTTTCTGTTCTATTCCGTTCTATTCTATGTTGTTCTGTTCTATTTTGTTCTATTCTGTTCTATTCTATGTTCTGTTCTATGTTGTTCTATTCTGTTGTGTTCTATTTTTGTGCTTTATTTTGTTCTATTTTGTTCTATTCTGTTCTATTCTATGCTGTTCTATTATATTCTATGTTCTATTCTATTTTATTTTGTTCTATGGGCTCTATGCACAGCTCCACTACTTTTTGACCTTAAAGCTGCGGTAGACTTTTGTCACCAGTTTTTCATCAGATCTGTCCATCCTCAGTCATATCCTCAGTATCATGAATCTGTTCGTCTGTCTGTCATTACTCACCTGAATCTCTTCCCTCACAGTGAACAGTTTCTTAGTTCCATCCACTATAAACAAACCATGTGTTTACAAACAGAGTCGGGAGGGAACTCGGGCATCTGAGGAATTTTGTTGTGACGTGTATTGTGGGAAGCGGAGGTTCGCGCAGCTGCCTGACAGCAGCAGCGGCAGCACGACCACGTGAATGAAACATGTGGATGAAACAAACACGACGCAGAAACGGCTGAAAGGAATCGGAGCAAGCAGAGCTCCGCCTGGCAGCAGCAGCTGTCACAAACACGTTGCAGAAATGGCTGGAACTTCGCTTCCAACAATGCATGTCGCGACAAAATTCCTCAGATGCCCGAGTTCCCTCCCGGCTCTGTTTGTAAACACACGGTTTGTTTATAGTGGATGGAACTAAGAAACTGTTCAGCGTGATGGAATAGATTCAGATGAGTAATGACAGACAGACGAGCAGATTCATGATACTGAGGATATGACTGAGGTTTGACAGATCTGATGAAAAATTGGTCACGAAAGTCTCCTGTACCTTTAAACCATCTTCTTTCTTTCCTGTCTTTCGTTATTGGACTCTGTTTAATCCAGTTGTGTCTGTTACTGTGGTCTGTCTTTTTATTTTCTGTTTTTAGTTAGTTAGTTTTCTTTGTCTCTGCTCCAGGTTCTTCCACTTTCCAAAGACACTCATAATGTGAGGAGGAGTCGAGGCTTCGCCGTTAACGAGCTGGTGTTTGAGGTCCAGGCTCCGCCCCTGGGCTTCAGCACCTACTCCGTGTCCCTGCTTCAGGACGGGCCTCTGGCGGCGTCCACACAGCCCCGCACACCCACCGCCATCCAAAACAAGGTCCCAACACACGGTTTTATCAACTATAAGAACCGTATGATCCGAAGAGGGTCAGAGCAGTAAAATACTATCATATTAACCTATAGATCAGGGCTCTCAAACTCATGTTCTTTCAGGTTCCACATTTAACCTGATTTGATCTGCAGTGGGCCGAACCAGTAAAATAATAACAGAATAACCTAGAAATAATGACAACTGCAAATTTTTGTCTTTGTTTTAGTGCAAAAAACCCCATTAAATTATGAAAATACTTGCTTTTATAAACTATCCAAACAAAAAAAATGTGAATAATCTGAAAAACCTGAAATTTCTTAAGAAAAATCAGTGTAATTTTAACAATATTCTGCCTCCACTTCTCATTTGTCCATGTGCATTATGGATCAGATCTACAAAGACACTAAACACTGAGGAACAGGAAGAAAAGAGTTCAAATTCTGCTTAATTTTCTTTAGACATTTCAGGTTATTCGTATTTGTTCAGGTTATTCACGTTTTATTGTTACAGGATAGTTTGTAAATGTAAATATTTTCATCATTTAATGTTATTTTTTGCACTAAAACAAAGACAAAAATTTGAAGTTGTCATTATTTATAGGCATAGTGTAATATTATTTTCACATCAAACCCAGAAGAAAATCTGCAGTCGTTCTTTTTTGTCGGTTCTTCTGCTGTTATTATTTGACTGTAGATCATATTGGTCTGTATGTGGAACCACAACTAAAATGAGTTCCACAGCCTGGACTGTGGAATTTTTACACTTTGAAAATTCATCCCAGGGGCCGGATTGGAGCCTTTTACGGGACGCATTCGGGCCCTAAGATGCATGTTTGAGACCCCTGCTATAGATAATGACAACTGCCAAGGTTATTATCGTTAACAAAAACTAATGAAATGACGAAAACTAGAACTGAAAAAAACATTTTCGTTAACTGAAATAAATAAAAACTATAATTAAAAGAAAAAAAACATAACTAACTGAAACTGTATTGTGTGCTTATGAAAGTAACTAAAACGGATAAAAATTATGGATAAAATTCCCTTTGTTTTCGTCTTTGTCAACGTCGGATTGATACGAAATTGATTTATTTCACTCTAGCAGTTTTCTCTGCTGTCACCATACGACACTTGATGGTCCGTCGCTTGTGTTCACTTGTGGTTTCCAGTCGTCTTCTGGTCCCCACTCTACCTGGAAACATGGAGACTAAAGTTGGGAGAAAGCAGCGGAGTCCTGTCTGGGATTTATTTGAATACGACGACAGAGAAGAAGAGAAAAGATACGACAAAACTAAAATTAAACTAAAACTAAGCATTTAGAAAAAAATGAAAACTAATAAAAACTCGCAAACCTGCTCTAAAAATGAATTAAAACTAACTGAATTAGAGAAAAAAAGTAAAAAAAAAAATTAAACTAAACTAAACTAGAATGAAAAATCCAAAACTATTAGAACCTTGACAAATACTAATTTTTTACCCTCGGCCCTCGCTGCAGGGTATTGTCATCCGTCTGTCCGTCCGTATGTCCAAAACCTTTGGCATAGACTGAAGGCTGATGGTTTTCAAGTGCGATCACATTATGTTTCTCTTAGTTTTAGTGTAAAAAAAAAAAAAAAAAAAAAAAAATTACATGAAAATGTTTACACTTACAAACTATCCTTGAACAAAAAATGTGAATAACATGAATAAATATGACAAACCTGATGATAAATAAATAAATATAAATAAATGATAAACCTGAAATATAATTGGGCCAATATTCTGTCTGTTATTAAATGTTGTGTGTTTTTGTAGATCCACTGTGATCTGTACGTTAGAATGAACATGTGGAAATGATAAACTGAGGCTGAATATTGTCAAAAATGCACATTTCAGGTTCGTGTTATTCACACTTTTAAAGTATACTTTGTACATTTTCATCATGTAATTTTTCTTTTTTCTCTGTTGTTGTTTTCCTGGTTCTGACCCACTTTAGATCATATTAGTCTGAATGTGGATCCTGAACTAAACTGAGTTTGACAGATCTGATCTAAAAGAATCTACAACAAAATGAATAGGTATTATATTTAAATTAAAAAATCAGCTTTTTTGTGGCATTTCTACTGTTTTTTTTTTTTTAATTTAAGAGATAAAATATAATGGAAATCATCCGGAGCCGTGGTTAGATTTTCACATAATCCAGCAGTAACTGAAGTCCACTCTGTTAATTATTGACTTGTGCCTGTTTGTGTTTTCTCAGTCTTATCATATCAGTGTCACTTGAATCTTCTTTTGGGAAACCTGTGCCTTTGTTTATGCATGTGCTCCAGTTCTTAAAGGTGACCTTTGACCCTGACACCGGCCTTTTGAGCAGCTTCAGCAACCTGGAAACCACACAGACCATCAAACTGACCCAGAACTTCTACTGGTCAGTGTCAATGTTTACTGGCTAATGTCTACTTCCTTAATAATAATAATAATAATAATAATAATAATAATAATAATAATAATAATAGTAACAATAACAGTAATAATTATAATGATATAATAATAATAATAATTATACCACCAGTACTACTATCACTGCTACTATTACTGATTATAATAATAGTAATAATAATATTTTATTTTCATGTTTAAATCCTGTGTGTTGTGTTTTCAGGTACAATGCCAGTGATGGTAATAACTCAGAGAGTATCCAGCCTTCAGGTGCCTACATCTTCAGACCAAACTCGTCCACTCCGTTCCTCATCAGCTCCACCGCCAAGACGGAGTTTATTCAGGTACAAACACACATTAGATCATAAACAGTCACCTGTTATCACCTCCAAAAGAAACTAGAACGACAGAGGCTGTAGAACCGCACTGCAGCTGTCATCACCGAGGGTTTAAAGAAGAGTTCAGGACTTGGTTTGTTTATTTATTTGTTGTTTTTAATGTTTATGCATAAATTAATTTTTTCCCAGAGTCAGTTTAAACAAAAAACACCACACAATGGCTTTGGTCAATGTTCTAGTTGTTGTTGTTCTTCTTCTTCTTGTTCTAGTTCTTCTTGTCATTCTTGTTAGATTTCTTTTTGTTCTTGTTCTGGTTCTAGTTTTAGTTCTTCTTGTTCTAGTTCTAGTTCTTGGTGTTCTAGTTCTTATTATTGTTCTTGTTCAGGTTCTTCTCATTCTTCTTGTTCTTGTTCTAGTTTTAGTTCTTGTCGTTCTTGTTGTTCTAGTTCTTCTAGTTCTAGTTCTTGTTCTAGTTCTTCTCATTCTTCTCGTTCAAGTTCTTCTTTTTGTAGTTGTTGTTCTTCTTGTTCTTTCTGTTCTAGTTGTTCTGGTTCTTCTTCCACATAATACATGCTAAGTCATATTATCATTTTCTTTTATTGTCATCTTTCTATTTATTTATTTTATTTATGTAGAAATAAACCCTTCTAACAGACCCGGCTCTGTCGTGTCAATAAATGACATTTTTCTGCCTTTGATGTTTTTTTTTCTCCGTCCCTGACAGAACATGATCTAAAGCGTCAAACGGACAGAACGTTCCGTGGGTTCCCTACTGTAGATTGTGTGTGTGTTTCGGATGCTGAGTGTCCTCTGTAATGGTCCTCTGTGTGTTTGTGTCGTTCAGACGTCGGTGGTCCAGGAGGTGAGGCAGTGGTTCAGTCCATGGGTGTCTCAGGTGGTTCGACTGTACGCCCACAGCAGAACTCTGGAACTGGAGTGGACGGTCGGACCGCTGCCCATACAGTCAGTACACACACACACACACACACACACACACACACACACACACACACAATGACTTCAAAATATCAAAAAAAAAAAATGAGATTTTCCACTTAACTCTATGTTCTCTGTGTTAAGTCGACTGTAGAAATGCATGTCGGTCAGATCCCACATTTTTAATAAAGTTTTTTCAAATAGACAGAACAAGAAGACCACAAAATATGAAACAAATATGTCCACCCTGTTACCAACAGTACATGTAAAAATAAGTTTGTTTATTATTTATTTTGAATTTAAAACCAATAACAACAATGAAAAACTAAGAAAAAAAAAACACATTCAAAAAGGATGAAGTGTAACTTATACCCCCCCTTTTTACTCCATCTTTTTGTACTGGACACAAAGTCCCATGATTCACAAAATAATTCCAAAATATTACACACAAAAATAAACTCTGTCCAAGCCTGTGATATAAATTGTATATCATAATCATATCATATAATACACATTATGTACATTGTATAATAATACAATATATATTAATGCATTCTACAATGTTACAACTTTATAAAATAATGTTTACATTGTATTATATTAATATTACACAATATAATACATTATTTATGATCATATCATATAATAAATCTTAATTCATACTTTCATCATATTTCCTGAACATTTTAGTTTTGATTATTTTTTTTAAGGGTATTATTTGATTTCATTGTTTAGGTTAAGTCATTCAGATCCTTTCACAGATATAACCTTCCATCGCTTTGGTCCCGAATCTTGGTTTTTTGAAAATGTCTAATCCTTTGAGGTTGTGGTGACAGGGTGGACAGTCTTATCTAAAGTTTATTCTAAAGTTAACAATAACTCTTTTTTTGTATGTATTATTATTTTTTGCTTTCTTGAATTTTCATTTCTAAATTTTGTTGTGCGAAGAAGCCAATTAGTAGCAATCAGGAAGCTTGTACCATTTCCATATTCTAAATAAATCAATTTTAAAAAAATGTCCACATGTTGGACCTTGAGTTGGTAAAGTAGGCCATGTTTGAAGACGACTGTGGAATGTTCAACAAATATTTGTAGATTTTCTGAAAAGTTTTATATTAAAACATATTTAGTGGTAACAGGGTGGACATGCTAAGACCACATCTACGTACAAACACAAAACTATAAAAATATAAATGTAAATACTAAACACTGTCATAGACTGTTTCCACCTCCAATGAAGACACTTAAAAGGATGATGATGTCATCAGTGATGTCATCAACCAGATTACTAAAGGGGCGGTTCCCCAAAGTAACAGGGTGGACAGCGATGTCAAGGACACGTGTAGAATGTTAAATATTATGATGAAAATAAAATATAAATGATCAAAATTCCTTTTTTGTTTTTTTTCCATTCTTTGTTTATTTGTTAAAGCGTGTCATACAAAACTTCCCTTATCGGATACAATTCAATATCCACACATCAAATTTTTTTGCACTGAAATTAAGTATCTGAATTTTTTTTGCACTGAAATTAAATATCTGGATTTTTTTTTGCACTGAAATTAAGTATCTGAATTTTTTTGCAATGAAACTAAATATCTGGATTTTTTTTTTTTGCACTGAAATTAAGTATCTGAATTTTTTTTGCACTGAAATTAAGTATCTGGATTTTTTTTTTTGCACTGAAATTAAGTATCTGAATTTTTTTTTTGCACTGAAATTAAGTATCTGAATTTTTTTTTTTGCACTGAAATTAAGTATCTGAATTTTTTTTTGCACTGAAATTAAGTATCTGGATTTTTTTTTTTGCACTGAAATTAAGTATCTGAATTTTTTTTGCACTGAAATTAAGTATCTGAATTGTTTGTCTCTCAATTCAACTTTGTTTATAAATTTAGAATTAAAAAAATTCAGGTGCAAAAAATTCAGATACTTAATTTCAGTGCAAAAAAAAAAATCAGTGCTAGAAATTCACTGGCTTTTATAATTCAAAATCTGATGACACTGATTTACTTCCATATACTTCAGGCCAAAATGATTTGTTTTATGGAAAAACCCTGTGAAGTATAACGACAACATCTAAAAAGTATTACATTTTTTTAATTTAAATACTAAAGTTAGAAGTGCAGTGTGAAGGACATGAACAGATCAGGTACATTCACTCAAATAAATGTGTATAAAATAATCAAACCGTATTTCAACAGGTTTAAACTTGTACTGATATATGTGGAAGTGTTTGTTCATTCATAATAAAAAAAACAACAAAACAGGATTTCATTATTTTACAATGTGTTCATAGTGACAGTCAGATTCTGCACCAAAGGCTTATGGGTAATATTGACCCATATCTGCTTTTTGATTGGCTAATTAACGCCGCCTCATCGCTCTCCTTTTGTCCATCAGCGACGACCTGGGAAAGGAGGTGATCACTCGTATCGACACCAGCATCGAATCCTCTGAAATCTTCTACACCGACTCCAACGGCCGAGAGGTGCTGCAGAGGAAGTAAGTGTGCGGCCTTTGAAGGAGGCGTTAGCACCGGAGGATTTCATGGATTTGTTTTATTTATTCATGTATGTGTGAGGGACAGTCCAGTCAAACATACTGGACACAGACTGCAGGTAAATGTGTCCCAGATCTGATGGTTTCACCCACATGTGATCTGTATCTGATCTGTTACAGTCTGAACAGCACTAATCTGACCCAGACCACTTTCATATGCGGTCCTAAATCTGACCCGGACCACTTTCATATGCGGTCCTAAATCTGACCCCAACCACTTTCATATGTGGTCCTAAATCTGACCCGGACCACTTTCATATGCGGTCCTAAATCTGACCCCGACCACTTTCATATGTGGTCCTAAATCTGACCCCAACCACTTTCATATGTGGTCCTAAATCTGACCCGGACCACTTTCATATGCGGTCCTAAATCTGACCCCAACCACTTTCATATGTGGTCCTAAATCTGACCCGGACCACTTTCATATATGGTCCTAAATCTGACCCGGACCACTTTCATATGCGGTCCTAAATCTGACCCCGACCTCTTTCATATGTGGTCCTAAATCTGACCCGGACCACTTTCATACGTGGTCCTAAATCTGACCCGGACCACTTTTATACGTGGTCCTAAATCTGACCCGGACCACTTTCATACGTGGTCCTAAATCTGACCCCGACCACTTTCATACGTGGTCCTAAATCTAACCCTGACCGCTTTCATACGTGGTCCTAAATCTGACCCCGACCACTTTCATATGCGGTCCTAAATCTGACCCCGACCACTTTCATATGCGGTCCTAAATCTGACCCCGACCACTTTCATATGCGGTCCTAAATCTGACCCGGACCACTTTCACATGTGGTCCTAAATCTGATACATATCAAGTGATGATTCAACACTGTTACTGTTATCAGATACATTTATTTGTTCTAAAGCAAATGTAAAACACAGTGAAGTCATGGTCATTTTTATTGAATTTCTGGGTTTGTATTTTTCTGAATTAAAATGAATGTTGTATTATTTATTATTATACTCTCCTGTTTATAGTACAGTGTCCTTGAGTGCCAAGAAAGGTGCCCAGAAATAAAACTTCTTCTCCTCCTCCTCCTCCTCCTCCTCCTCTGTGTTTGTCTGAACTGATTTGTGAATTGTTTTCCTGCAGGAAAGACTTCAGACCCACTTGGCACTTGAAGCAGTCAGAACCCATCGCTGGAAACTATTATCCGATCAACTCCAGAGCGTACATCAAGGTATGAGGAGAAGTTTAAAGAAAAAGATTTAGCATTTATACGATGATCAAAAAAAAAAGGATAAACCATGTTCTTCTCATTTCAGATTTGTTTTTTATGTGTGTATCCTTGTTTTCATCGTCTTAAAAAGTGAATTATTTACATCACGGGTGTCAAACATACGGCCCGTGGTCTAAAAGCGGCCGGCAAAGGGTCCACTCCGGCCTCTGGGATGAATTTGTGAAATGGAAAAATTACACTGAATATCATTAACAATTATTTCAGTTCAGGTTCAACACTCAGACCAATATCCAGTCCAACTTTATTTATAAAGCACTTTAAAACAACCACAGTGGACCAAAGTGCTGTACAGAAGAATAATATACAAATTAATAAAAACATTAAAAAAACAATCAAATCAAGTCAAATAAATAAAACAAGTTAAAATATAAAAACAGAAACAAAATGTCAACGCTGCACGAGTGTTAAAAGGCCGAGGAGAACAGGTGGGTTTTAAGAAGAGATTTAAATATGATCTGAAGTGGGTCAGAACCAGTAAAATACGATCATAATAAAATATAAATACGGACAATGACTAATGTTTGTCTTTGTTTTAGTGTAAAAGAGTAAAAGTACATGAAAATATTTACATTTACACACTGTCCTTTTACAAAAAGTGTGAATAATCTGAACAAATGAAATGTCTTAAGAAAAATAAGTGGAATTTTAACATCATTTTGTTGGCGTTTCCCAAATTTTTGCTCATTTTTGTGCATGTTTTATTCTTGTTGTTTATTTTGCACATATTTGTTAATTTTTGTTTATTTCTGTTCATTTTTAGCATAATTTCTAAGTTATATTGTTGTTTTACTGATCTGACCTGTTTGAGAACAGATTGGGCTGTGAATAAAATATGACTGTTCCAAATTTTTGTCTTTGTTTTAGTGTAAAAAAAAAAAAAAAAAAAAAATACATGAAAACTTTTACATTTACAAACTACCCTTTTACAAAAAACAACCTGAAATATTTTAATATAAATCAGTGTAATTGGACCAATATTCTGTCTGTTATTAAATGTTTTGTGTGTTTGTAGATCCACTGTGATCTGTACGTTATAATGTGCATGTTAAAATGATAAACTGAGGCAGAATAGTGTTAAAAGTACATTTATTTTTCTGAATAAATGTCATTTTTTTCAGGTTTGTTCATGTTCTTCAGATTTCTTTAAAGGATAGTTTGTAAATATAAACATTTTCATCATGTAACTTTACTTTTCTCACTCAAAAACATAGAGGAAAGTTTGGAGTTGACATTAATTATATTTTATTCTGTTGTTATTTTGCTGGTTCTGATCTGCTTCAGGTCATATTGGTCTGAATATGGAACTGAACTAACATGAGTCTGACTCCTGCTCTGATCTACCTTCTAGTTTTAATGTCTGACACTCTGTTTTTGTTTTCCAGGACGATGTCGACCAGCTCACCGTGGTAACCGATCGCTCTCAGGGAGGAAGCAGCATCCACAACGGTTCCCTGGAGATCATGGTGAGACCCTGAAACTGAAGCCCCCACATCTACCCTTTGTTTTGTTTTGGGGTTTTTGTGTTTATTTATTTCAAATATTGCATTAAAATCACACAAATTGTTGTACATATCAAGGATAGACTGTCCATTTTGCAGCAGCATTTCACATTAAACTAAACTCTGTCCATTTCATAACAATAATTCACATATTAAAAAACAAAAATAAGCTCTGTCCTTTTTACAACAATATTACACATATTAAAAACACAAGTAAACTACCCGTTTCATAGCAATAATGCACAAAAGTAAACTGTCATTTCTTAGCAGTAACACACTTATCAAAAACAATGTCCAATTCATAACCATACCCATATATTAAAAAAAACACACACATGTGACCTGTAACTCCGCCCCCTCCAGCTGCACCGCCGCCTGCTGTACGATGACGTCCGCGGCGTGGCCGAACCCCTCAACGAGACCTCCGCCATCTTCCCCGAAGGCCTGGTGGTCCGTGGTCGCCTTCTGCTGTCCCTGGACCGCCCGGCCAGCGCCGCCGACAAACACCGCCCCCTGGCCCAGGAGATGGTACTGCAGCCGCTACTGACGTTCACCGACGGAGACCTGCACCCCGACGCCAAACTGGAGGTGGGAGGGGGAGGGGGAGGGGTTAGAACAGGGGTGTCAAACTCATTGTATCTCAGGTTCCACATTCAGCCCAAACTGATCTCCAGTGGATCAGAACCAGTAAAATAATAACAGAAAAACGTATAAATAATAATGACTACAAATTTTTGTCTTGGTTTAATGTGAAAAAATAATATTCAAGATTCAAGAAGTTTATTGTCATATACACAGCAGTACTGAGCAATGCAGTTCTTACTCTGAGTTCCCTTTACACGACTAACGTAAACAGTTAAACAAAACTAAATAACTAAAATTACAGTATACCTATAAATAATGACAACTCCAAATTTGTCTTTTTGATTTAGTGCAAATAAAAAAAGTTAAATTCTGAAAATCTTAAGTTACAAACCATCCAAACAAAACCTGAAATTTCTTAAGAAAAATAAGTGCATTATACATGTTCATTACAGGTCAGATCTACAAAGACACACAACAGTAGTAACAGGTAGAATATTATTAAAATTGCACTTCATTTTCTTTATATTTCAAATTTGTGCAGGTTATTCACAT
This sequence comes from Sphaeramia orbicularis, assembly GCF_902148855.1. Classification (NCBI taxonomy): domain Eukaryota; kingdom Metazoa; phylum Chordata; class Actinopteri; order Kurtiformes; family Apogonidae; genus Sphaeramia; species Sphaeramia orbicularis. Next base: position 6,707,994 of record NC_043957.1, read on the forward strand.
TTTATTGATAATGTAAATATTTTTATAATTTAATGTTATTTTTTGCACTAAAACAAAGAAATTTGTAGTTGTCATTATTTATAGCCATAATGTAATAAAATTTTCTTCTAGGTTTAATGTGAAAAAAAATGATGAGTCATTATTTATAGGTTATTATGTTATTATTTTATATATATGTATTTCATTTATATATTTTTCGTGTGGATGTACGGTTGTGTTTTCTATTTTCTGTAACTTCTGCTGTTGTCTTGGCCAGGACACTGTTGAAAAAGACAGTTTTAATCTCAGTGAGCTTTGTAGAGGTTAAATAAAATATAAATCTTTTACTTTGGCTCATATTGGTCTGTATGTGGAACCTGAACTAAAACCAGTTCAACATCCTTGACTTAATATCTTCAGTGTAATTTTTACACTTTGTAAATTCATCCCGTGGGTCTGATCGGACCGTTTAGTGGGCCGGTTTTGGTCCGTGGGCCGTATGTTTGACACCCCTGGGTTATCTGATATCCTTCTACAGGGTGTCCTTTAAGTGTCTTTACAATTTAACACATTTATTACAAAAGCAAATGAACAGACAAATCTGTAGGAATTATTACATAATTTTAGGGGTTTATTTAACAGAACGGAATCTGAACAACGCAAATGCAACATGATTAAAAACTCTGATAACACTGAGTACTTAGAACTAATCTGATTAACAGATCACATCAATAACTTTTGCAATAATTATTAAAAGGAGGCAAGGGCTGTTGTTTTTTTTTTGTTTTTTTTTTTACTCTTTATTTTAATGTTTTGAAACACTTTTACAGTGCATAACAACACTTAATAACAAAAAAAAGGGAAAAAAAAAAAAAAAAAGGGGGGGGGGACCCACACAATAAAACAAGGGGGATGTTGTTCCTTATACATTCGACAGTTTTTCCATACTCAATCTGATATCAAGAATTTCTGTCCTTGAATATGATCCATTTCTCCCATCTTCGCTTGAAAGTTCCCATCTTAATCCTCAGTTGAAATGTTAATTTTTCCATGGAGTATATTTCCTCTATAATGTCCAGCCATTGTTGTAGTCGTAGAGGGTCACTTTTTAACCAGTTCCTTGTGATTACCTTTTTACAGGCAAGAATTAAAATTTTAAATAAGTAAATGTCTTCTCTTTTAATTATGTCATCAGGTATTAGACCAAGGTAGATAGTCTGAGGGTCCATTGGAATTTTATAATTTAAAATATTCTCCATTGTCTGAAAAACATGGTTCCAAAACATTTGCATTTTTACACATGTCCAGAAGATATGCGAGTGTTTGGCATTCATGTGTCCACATCCTCTCCAACATTGCTGCTGTTTTCCCAGTTGTTTGCTTTTAATATTTGGTGTAATAAAGAAGCGAATGAGGTTTTTCCAGCCAAATTCTCGCCAACCTTTAGAGCTGGTGGATGTTAGCTGTGTTTTGCACATAGAATGCCACTCACTTTCAGACAGAGTAATATTCAATTCAGATTCCCATTTCGATTTAACATAATATGAATTCACACCATTACATTTTTGTAGACCCTGATATAATTTAGACACAGTCTTAGTGGGTGTGTGTTTGTAAGCTCCTGTAAAGACCTTGATCAGTTCACTGCCCTCTGATAAGTTACTTTTAATCTCTCTGTCAAAAAAATGTTTTACCTGTAAATATCCATACTGATCCTTATCCTCCAAATTATATTGTTTTTTTATTTTATCAAATGATTGAAAAGTTTTCCCCTCAATGAGTGTACAAATGGCTGTTATTCCCTTTTCTCTCCACCTCAAAAATCTATTATCAGATTTAGCAGGGGTGAATTTATCTGACTGGGAAGGCCATACCAGGAGCTTACTATCATTTTCCAAATTATATTTCTTAATAATCACATTCCATATTCTCAATTGTTCTTTTATGATGTCATTATCTCCCTTATATTCTGTGTGTTCTTTACCCCCTAAACAAGCCTGAGGTTGTGAAATGTCTAAATTTAAATCAATATGTTTCCATTTGGCTTGATACTCAGGGGAACACCAATTTACAATACACCTCATTTGGGCTGCGTAGTAATACTGTTTCAGATTAGGTAAAGCTAGACCTCCTTCCAATTTTCCCAACTGAAGTGTTTTAAGTTTTACCCTTGGTTTTGTCCCAGCCCAAATAAATCTAGATACTAATTTGTCCCACGTCACAAACTGAGAGTCAGGGATTCGGACCGGAAGTGATAAAAAGAGATAGAGTAGTCTAGGCAATAGATTCATTTTCACCACCTCTATCCTTGAACTCAAATCTAGTGTTAATGTTGACCAATTTATTATATCTTTCTGTATTCTATTATTTATTACCTTGTAATTTATCTCATACAGTCTATACAAGTCTTGAGTGATTAGTATCCCCAAGTATTTTATTATTTTTGTATCCCACTTTAATTTATATTTATGCCTGATGGTTTTACTTGGAGTATAATTTATACCCAGTATTTGCGTTTTTAAAACATTCAGTTTGTAACCTGACATTTTCCCAAAATTTTCTAAAACTGTCATAAGTTTAGGAAGTGTTGAGTTCGGGTTTTGAAGGAAGGCGATAACATCGTCCGCAAATAATCCAATTATATGTTCCTTTTTAGCCAAATTTATTCCTTTCAGGTCTTTATGTTGTCTGATTTCTTGAGCTAACAGCTCAATAAACACTGCAAAAAGTGAAGGACTCAGGCAACACCCCTGTCGTGTGCCTCTATAAAGTTTAAAGCTGTCCGTAAGTTGTCCATTAATCTTTATCCTAGCAGATGGGTCACTATAGAGAGCCTGTATACACCTAATGAATTGGTCATTAAAGCCCATTCTTTCCAATACATTAAAAAGAAAAGGCCAAATAACCCTATCAAACGCCTTTTCTGCATCCAGGCTGACCAATGCTGCGTTTAGATTTTGTTTATTGGCGTATTCAATAATATGGAGGGTTCGTCTGATATTGTCCTGTGTTTGTCTGCCTTTAATAAATCCTGTCTGGTCCTCATTAATTAGGTCTGGTAAGTGAGATTCAAGTCGTTTAGCAATTATAGAAGTGAATATTTTATAATCTACATTCAATATAGAGATCGGCCGATAAGATTCACATTGTTCTTTATTTTTTCCTTCTTTTGGGATCACTGAAATTACTGCTTCTTTCCATGAAGGTGGTATCTTAGCCTCTCTTAGTGTCCAGTTTAGTGATTCCAGTAACACTGGGGCTAGATCCTCATTAAAGATCTTATACCACTCATTAGGGAAGCCATCACAACCTGGGCTTTTATTATTTTTTAGTTTACTAATAGCTTTATCTAGTTCTTGTCTTGTGATCGGAGCTGTTAATTTAGTATTCTGTATATTGCCTATGGAGGGTAGATCTAGCTTTGATAAATAAGGGCTGTTGTTTTTAGTTCAGTTTGTTTGTTTGTTAACACGTTAGCAGCTAAACTATTGGTTGAATTCAGACCAAATGAGGTTTATAGATTACCAGTGTCCCAGAATAGATGTGATTACATTTTTGGGAAAAGCAGGTCAAAGTTCACTTTTTTTATGATTTTTTTTTTTTTTTAAGGTCTCCCTATTTACTTAGAATTGGTGAATGTTTCAAGTTTATTTGTCATGTGCGTTCAGGGTTCAAGTACCACAAGTACTCTGCCCAATATCAAAAAATAAATAACAAACAAATAACAATAACAATCACAGCATCATTAAAAATACTTAACAATAAATGGCACTAGCCCTCCTATTGTAATACAGCAACACAAAATAAATAAATACAGTGATAAAAACATGCAAAATACTTGAGGGGTGGGGCTTGTTGTGCCTGGCACCACTTGTTTAAACTGTACAGACAGTTTGTGGACACCCTGTATGTGTGGGACAAAAGGTGGAGGTGACTCAAACATTCCTCTGTTTCCTCTGAGGAAATAAGGCGATTAAATGTTCTGATTCTTTTACTCTGTTCATTAGTCATTTGTAACATAGTCTACAGCACCACCTGCTGATGAAACACAGTATTACAGCAGTGGAAAAAAGTGTTCAGACACCCAGAAAATTCATACATCCTCCAATACTATCATGAAATATAACATTATCCTCATATTATAATATTATAACTGTCTAACGCAGACACAAATGGACAAAAGTCTGTGGACACGATGAATTCAGGTGTTCGTTCGTTCTGCTGTCTGAACCTAACCTTATGGATGAAGCATCTGACATGCTTTTATATAATAATAATAATAATAATAATAATAATAATAATAATAATAATAGTAATAACTTTATATAGCACCTTTGAAAACTGAGTTTACAAAGTGCGTTGACAGACAAAGCAAAAGTGCACAACAGCAGAATAAAAACATAGCAAACAACACAATAAAAGAGATAAGTACAGCAACATGACAACAGGACTGACTTTGAATGTATCACAGTGGAGAGGGCAGAAATAACAGAACATGATGGTGTCAGATCAACGCAGAAATGAAAGAGTGGAATAAAACATGTGTCAGAATAAATGAATAAGCAACACAGGGTCAAATTAAACATTCAACATTAAAAACATTAAAAAGAGACAACATCACATGAAGGCAAGTCTAAAAAAGTGTGTTTTAAGAAGTGACTTATCCAGCTGTGTGTGTGTGTGTGTGTGTGTGTGTGTGTAGTTCTCTGGTCTGCAGGCTGCGCTGCCCCCTGCTGTCCACCTGCTCACATTGACCCAGTGGGACGCCCAGTCGGTTCTGCTGAGGCTGGAGCATCAGTTCCAGAGCTGGGAGAGTGACGTCAACTCCAAACCTGTCACTGTCAACCTGCAGGTCTGACTCACATGTACACACACACACACACACACACACACATACACACACACACATATGCACATGTAGCTGCTGTACTTGTGCATTGTGAATAACTTAACTAAAACACGATCCTCTCTTTACCTTGCCTTTTATTCTGGCAGAAAACACACAATCAGTCTCATGAAAAGTCTGAATTCCGTTCTCACACTGCCGAGACAAAAACAAAAAAACTCAAAGTTAGCTAACACCACATGTTAATCAGACTACGCACATACAATAAAGAACACTGCCATTCAAAAACATGCTCGACCGACAGGGAGCCACAAACACAACGGTACAAAACAATCATTCAGGTATGAAATCAAAATAAAAAAAATATAAAATAATGACGGGATCAACGTGTGTGTACTCACCAGACAGACAGCACAGCCAAACTGCCACTATCCCCCTGGGGTGCATGAGCCTAGTTCACAGGGGTGTCGTGTTCAATGTCCAGAAAATAAAATTGTAATTACCTCCGCCAAGGAGGTTATGTTTTTGCCAGGGTTTGTTTGTCTGTTTGTCTGTCCGTTAGTGTGCAACATAACTCAAAAAGTTATGGACAGATTTTGATGAAATTTTCAGGGTTTGTTGGAAAATGGGATAAGGAAGAAATGATTAAATTTTGGTGGTGATCAGGGGTGGGGGGCCACGGGGGGGCACAGACCAGAAAATTTCATCAAAATCTGTCCATAACTTTTTGAGTTATGTTGCACACTAACGGACAGACAAACAGACAGACAGACAAACAAACAAACAAACAAACAGACAAACCCTGGCAAAAACATAACCTCCTTGGCGTGGGGGGGCCCACGGGAGGGGCCACTGATCAGCCTTGGCGGAGGTCTGCGCTCTCCGAGTGCTTCTAGTTAACACAATTAAACAGTGTGAGATGGCAAGTGGAATCCGACACTGTATACATTAACTCTGTCACACACACACACACACACACACACACACACACACACTAACCCTATGACTCTGAGAATGATCAGAAACCACATGATAAATGATGAGTTTTATTTTTTATTTTGGAACAGCAGTTTATATTTCACAGTGTTCCCACAGGGTCTTAACGAGTCTGGACTTGACTATAAATAAATAAAAGTTTAATGGATAATTATCTGAGTTCTTCCAGATTTCTTTTAGTTTTTTTAATCGATGCGGTGTGATCCAGTGGATAATTAAAGGAAAACTCACCCTGATCTTCTTCTTTTTCTTTGTGTAGAAGCTGTTTTCTTCTTTGGAAGTTCTGGGCGTGTCTGAGTTGAACCTGTCGGCCAATCAGTGGAAAGACGAGATGAAGCGATTTGAGTGGACGCCACAGAACGGTACAGGACACCCACTCCCACTCAAACACTGTTGGTCTTATTATGGTCCGTACAAAGCTCGATGCTGGACGCTCCAGTAAAAACTACAGACAGACTAGTTTGTCCTAACCTGGAGGAGGAACGGTTTCCTTTGGGTTCAGTTTAAAATGATCCTTTATTAGTTCAATAAAATCTTTACAAGCTCCTCCTGAAGAGTATTTCATCACAAAACTGAAAACAGGACTGATTTAGAAAAAAATAGGCCAAAACTAAAACTACTGGGACCAAATTCAAATACTTGGTTAATTTATTCATTTTAACTTCATGTCAGTCATTTCTTTTGCATATTTGTTCATGTTAATTATTATTTTATTTACTTATTTTGTTTATTTTTCTACATTTAGTTATTAATTTTATTTTTTCTTCAATTTTGTTCAGTTTGTGTCTTATTTTGTTCATGTTACTTATTATTTTGTTGGTTTATTGTTCATTTTTGTTCATTTTATTGATCACGTTGAATGTTTCTGTTCATTTTGTTGCTTATTTTATTCTTTTTTTTTTTTACCGTGTAACTGCTGTTTGGAGTTGAACAGGTGTCAAAAAGCAGCTGGACTGATTTAGAAAAAAAAAAAAAAAAGCCCAGAACTAAAAGTACTGGGACCAAATTCAAATACTAGATGCTTATTTTATTGTTTTTTTTACTTCATTTGTTAATTTTTTGGGGGGGATATTTTTCATGTAATTTATTATTTTGTAAATATTTTTTCCATTTTTGTTCTTTTAGTTGCTTATTTTGTTCATTTTTCTACATTTTGTTTTTTATTGTATTATTTTTTCTTGAATTTTGTTCAGTTTGTGGTTTATTTTGTTCTTGTTATTTATTATTTGGTTGGCTTATTATTCATTTTTGTTCATTTTCTTTATCACTTTTGCTGTTTTTGTTCATTTTGTTGCTTATTTCATTCTTTTTTTGACTGTGGAACTGCTTTATGGAGTTAAACAGGTGTCAAAAAGCAGCTGAACTGATTTATATAAAAAAAAAAAAAACCCAAAACTAAAAGTACTGGGACCAAATTCAAATACTAGATGCTTATTTTATTGTTTTTTTACTTCATTTGTTAATTTTTTGGGAGGATATTTTTCATGTCATTTATTATTTTGTAAATATTTTTTCCGTTTTTGTTCATTTAGTTGCTTATTTTGTTTATTTTTCTACATTTAGTTATTAATTTTGGGGGTTTTTTCTTCAATTTTGTTCAGTTTGTGGCTTATTTTGTTCATGTTACTATTTTGTTGGTTTATTATTAATTTTTGTTCATCTTATTGATCACTTTGGCTGTTTCTATTCATTTTGTTACTTATTTTATTTTATTTTTTTTTGACTTTGTAACTGCTATTTGGAGTTAAACGGGTGTCAAAAAGCAGCTGGACTGATTTAGAAGAAGAAAAAAACAGACTAAAACTAAAACTACTGGGTTTAGAGAAATTTAGATTTTTGAATTTTTGACAAATTTTTAAAATATTAATAATGTTTCTTTCCTTCTACTGGTCCATCTGTTGATGGTTTAGAACATGTCAATGGTTCCAGATATCAGTCTAGTTCCTATTGGTCACTGATAGAAGTCAGATATGGGCTGTGATTGGATGAGTTCAGTTCTGCTTCAGTGAAAGTCCCGCCCACTTGTATAGTTAGATTGATGTGCATCCAGAACCAGGACTGGAACACAGAGCAGATCCAGGACTAGAACATAGAACAGAACCAGTAATGGAACACAGAGCAGAACCAGGACTGGAACATAGGACAGAACCAGGACTGGAACATAGAACAGAACCAGTAATGGAACACAGAGCAGAACCAGGACTGGAACATAGAACAAAACCAGTAATGGAACACAGAGCAGAACCAGGACTGGAACATAGGACAGAACCAGGACTGGAACACAGACCAGAACCAGGACTGGAACACAGAGCAGAACCAGTAATGGAACACAGAGCAGAACCAGGACTGGAACACAGACCAGAACCAGGACTGGAACACAGACCAGAACCAGGACTGGAACACAGAGCAGAACCAGGACTGGAACACAGAGCAGAACCAGTAATGGAACACAGAGCAGAACCAGGACTGGAACACAGACCAGAACCAGGACTGGAACATAGAACAAAACCAGTAATGGAACACAGAGCAGAACCACGACTGGAACATAGGACAGAACCAGGACTGGAACACAGACCAGAACCAGGACTGGAACACAGAGCAGAACCAGTAATGGAACACAGAGCAGAACCAGGACTGGAACACAGAGCAGAACCACGACTGGAACATAGGACAGAACCAGGACTGGAACACAGACCAGAACCAGGACTGGAACACAGACCAGAACCAGTAATGGAACACAGACCAGAACCAGTAATGGAACACAGACCAGAACCAGGACTGGAACACAGACCAGAACCAGGACTGGAACACAGAGCAGAACCAGGACTGGAACACATAGAACAGGCGCTGGCGTACAGGGACACTGCTTGTGTTATTTGTTTCTTTATTTGAAGCTCATGCGTTTCCTTTCTCAGAGGTGAAACCACAGCTGAAGGCGTCTGGAGGCCGGTCCGTTTGGGAGGTGACGCTGAAGCCCATGGAGATCCGAACCTTCCTGCTCCGGGTCCGCCTCTGATAGCCAATCAGAGCACGGCGCTGACTCTTCCAGACGACGCTTCAGATGCGATTAAACGGGCTCCTGTTTGTGTTTGTGACCAGAGGAAAGCCCTGCCCACCCCCTGAACTCAGAGCAGCCCTGGGTCACATCCTGCTGGTTCCACTTTTTAGGCCGTTCAGCTGGATCCACAGACGCTTTTGGAAACTCAGGTGTGATTTGAATGTTTACTCCTTATTCCCACTTCCACTGCTGGTGTTCATTTGTCTGAATATCTGATTTTTCTTGGACAAACTGCCTTTTTTACACCAGACGAATCAAAAAACAATACTACATGTGCCAATAACTGACGGTAAAATTCCAAACAGTCAAAAAAAACTGACTGTAAAAGTAAAAAACGTGACTTTCAGCCTCCATCCACTTAAATGAGCTGCACAGTGGTGCCCATTGTCTGATATGTGCAATAAGTGTAACCTTTGTATTTCTGACAATACATGTAAATATGGTCATTTTCTACTGATCAATAATAAAATCTGACACTTACTTTGGTTTATATGTGTATTATTTAACAATACCATGTTGCACCTGAGAATTAATGCAATGAAAGCTGAGTAAAATGACAAAATTATAATTTTTTTTTTTTGGTTCATTGTTTTTCACAGTAAATTTCTGAATATATTAAAAAAAGTATCAACTGAGTTCAGTAAAAACCTTTAAATTTAATAGAAACCAGGAGGGTTTAACTTAGTTCAGCAGCGACATATTCCATAATATGATCATGATATGAAACTGGATTTCAGGATTATAATACTCAGATCTGATGTGTTTACATGCACTTAAGAAATGCAATAATCGTAAACCCTGTTTTAGACATTTCGGCCCATTATCGGATTTCTTTCAGAGTTCGTACGTACGTAGTGAAGGTAGAATCAAACTTCCTGTTGTCTTCAACTCACTATGTAACTTCTATTTTCTACGATTTTACTCGTTTTATTTCCACATGTTCAGATGTAACAGAACTAAATAAATCAGATTCACCTGTATGAAGACATGGGACTGAGACAAATCCAGGTGTGCTAATCTGATTTATTGTAATCAGATTACTGCTGTTATCTGATAAAACAGGTCAGATTATACTGTTTACATGATCAATAGTAATCTGATTATTCCAGAAATCAGATAATGATCAGAGTATTAGTGTGGATGTAAACAGACTCAGTGAGATGAGTTTAAAAGTACGGTTAAAATCCAGTTACACATGGAAAAAAAATACAGAAAACCTCTAAAGTCGTGCTGAGGACTTTATTAGACTGTACCAACAGTCAAATAAAAACAAAAAAAAAACAAACAAAAAAAAAACTTCCATTTAAACACAAAAAAAGGCCGAGTACAGATGATCAATAGTCTCAGGTTGGACCTGGTCCAGATCCGGTCCAGTTTAAATCCATTAAACTGAAGTAAAGCCACTTTAAACATGTGGATCTGAGGAGGACTCAGTCCATTTTGTCTTCATTTGTCTGCTCGAGGTCGTGGGAGTAACAACAGCTGTCTCCATGGTTACACGAACCCTGAAAGAAAGAAAAAACAAACGTAAGAACAACTGGACTGGAGTCAGAGTCCACAGGTGGACCATGGGTGGTCTAAGGACCGGGTCTGGGGTCAGAGGACCGGGTCTGGGGTCAGAGGACCGGGTCTGGGGTCTGAGGACCGGGTCTGGGGTCAGAGGACCGGGTCTGGGGTCAGAGGACCGGGTCTGTGGGTCCAGGACACCAGTGGCGTGGGCGTCCTGCCAGAGCAGCTGAAGACGAGTCCTTGAACATTAATGAGGCTGACGTTCTCCTCCGTCTGTGGACATGAACCGTTCTAGTGGACTTCAGTTCACCGTGCAGACCCACTGTTACATCTGTGGTATAAAACATGTTCTTCTCTATATTTAAGTGATTTATCACAATTTATGGCATAATCCTGTTTTTTGTTTTTTCAGTGAACATCAGGTATTTTCTATATTTAATTTATTGATCCTGTAAATGTTCATTACAGAAACTTTCCGTACTTTCACCGTTGGCCTTCCGACTTCTATACCTGTTCTACCGCTGATCTGAGACGAACTTTTCACGTTCTATTCTATATCAACACTGACAAAGACGAAAACAAAGGGAATTTTATCCATAATTTTTATAGGTTTTAGTTAGTTTTGTAAACACACAGTACAGTTTTTATTTATTTCAGTTAAAAATGTTTTTTCAGTTTTAGTTTTGGTCGTTTCGTTCGTTTTCGTTAACGATAATAACCTCGCTGGGAACGCTGCTGCAAACTAACGGTAAGAAGATTTGACTTCCACAAACACTGGTGGATAAATAGAGTTAAAGACGGGCTGGTGTCACTGTGGCTTAAACTGCTGTTTTGTCTGTTTTTTGTTTTGTTTTTTTTCTTCAGTGTGATGGAGCGCACCAGCAAATTATTCATGATCCTTCCTGTGCTTTTCCAGGAAGACAAATGTGTCAGGTGGGTTATTCTCAGGAGGAAAGCGCTTTTCTAAGAAGGAGAAAAACACCGGTCGGATCGTTTTTAATCCACTGGGACAAAAAAAGCTGTGGTTGGCAGGAACAAAGGCAGTTGTTTAGGTGGAAACTCTAATGAATTAATGCGACGACAGACTTTATTAACCCATTAAAACCCAGAGCTGCTGTTACGGCTGTTCCCAAATGAAGTGTTCTACATATTTAACCTTTAATTATTTATCACCATTTTATTCTAATATTATCCTCTGTATTTTGTGTTTTTTCAGTGTAAATCACGGATTTTCTTATATTTAATTCAATGATCATATAGATCTTCATGAAAACTCAGATTAAAGTTGAGGTTTATTATATTAAAAACAGAAAACTGAAGAAAAAGTGACAGTTTGTGGCTTATTTTGTTGTTGCTGCTCATTATTTTTGTCATTTTTTTTGTTCATTTTGTTCATTTTCGTGATGGCTTTGACTGTCGGTTCACTTTCTTGTTTCTTATTTTATTATTTTTCACTTCATTTCAGTAATTTTTGCTTGTTCTTTGCTGTTATTTATTATTTGGTACATTTTTTGGTCATTTTATTTACTATTTAATATATTTAATAAAAAAAAAACAAGCATTTCCCTCAGTTGTCATTGATCCAACTCCATGGGTTTTACTGGGGAATCAGTGTTGTAGAAGATGACTGTGTTTCCACGGTAACTACGGAGCCTCTGAACGTCCAAATATGTCACTTACATTGTAAGGTTTTTTAAATTCATTTTGTTAATTTTTATTCATTTTATTTATTTTTATTTGCTTTAATTCATTTTGTTGCCACTTATTATTTTTTCTTCAGTTTTGTTCAGTTTGTGACTTATTTTGTCCATTTCATTATTTAGTTTTTTATTCATTTTTGTTCATTTTATTGATCACTTTGGTAGTTTTTGTTCATTTTGTTGCTCATTTTATACTTTTTAACTTCATTTGAGTCAATTTTTTTACATGTTCTTTATTATTTTGTACTTTTTTAAATTCATTTTTATATATTTTATTTGATCCATATAAACCCAGTGTGTCCGTCCACTGTCATTGATCCAACTCCATGGGCTTTACTGGGGAATCAATGTTGTAGAAGATGACTATTTTATTATTTTTTCTTCAATTTTGTTCAGTTTGTGGCTTGTTTTCTCCATGTCCCTTATTATTTTGTTAATTTATTATTCTTTTTTTTGTTCATTTTATTCATCACTTTGGGGGTTTTTGTTCATTTTGTTGCTTATTTTATACTTTTTAACTTCATTTTTGACAAGTTTTTATATATTATTTTGTACATGTTTTATTATTTTTTGTTCATTTTATTTATTATTTAACCTATATAAACCCAGTGTGTCCATCCTGTCATTGATCCAACTCCATGGGTTTTACTGGGGAATCAGTGTTGTAGAAGATGACGGTGTTTCCACGGTAACTACGGAGCCTCTGAACGTCCAAATATGTCACTTCTATTGTAAGGGTTTTTTTTAATTCATTTTGTTGATTTCTATTCATTTTATTTATTTTTATTTGCTTTAATTCATTTTGTTGCCACTTATTATTTTTTCTTCAATTTTGTTCAGTTTGTGGCTTGTTTTCTCCATGTCACTTATTGTTTTGTTAATTATTATTTTTTTGTTGATTTTATTCATCACTTTGGCGGTTTTTGTTCATTTTGTTGTTTATTTTATACTTTTTAACTTCATTTTTGTCAAGTTTTTATACATTATTTATTATTTTGTACATGTTTTATTATTTTTTGTTCATTTTATTTATTATTTAACCTATATAAACCCAGTGTGTCCATCCTGTCATTGATCCAACTCCATGGGTTTTACTGGGGAATCAATGTTCGAGAAGATGACGGTGTTTCCATGGTAACTACAGAGCCTCTGAACGTCCAAATATGGTCATATCTGAACTCCCAGAGTACGGACAGAACGCTCCGTCCGTGTACGTATGCATGTTTAACGTAGTTCATAAATGGGCCTTTACGCTGACAGGAAGATAAATGATTGGCCGTTGTGTGGAGAAGGGGCGGGATTAAATAAGTTACACTTCCTCTTTTTCCAATATGCAAATGAAGTCACATGTAGTTTATGTATATGTTGGGTTTTTGTAAATCTGTTGGATTTCTAGGCTCTAAAGTAGGATTATATTGTTTGTTTTGTGGCATATTTGTAATAAACTCAACTCTGGTGGTGGCTGAAGTGAAACCAATGGGCCTTGAACGCGCCGCTGGGCCCTGAACGCACCAATGGGCCTTGAACGCACCAATGGGCCTTGAACGCACCAATGGGCCCTGAATGCACCGATGGGCCTTGAACGCACTGCTGGGCCCTGAATGCACCGGCGGGCCCTGAACACACCGCCGGGCTCTGAATGCACCGCTGGGCCCTGAACGCACCACTGCCCCCTCCAGGTCAACCCACCTGTCTGAACTTCTTACAGGGGAAGTTCTTCAGCTGAGACGAGTCCGTGATGGGAGTCTTCCTCTTGTTCTGGAACTTCTTCCTCTTATCCTGCAGGTCGGTGGAAATGCCTCCACTGGAAGAAAGAAGAGACGGAACGAGTTTATGCGACTTCACCGACAACGAACGAAAGCGTCTGAACAAAGGTATGAAATGTAGCACGGATCGGACATGTCTGAGGTTATTTCTGATCAACAGGAACTTGTAAAGTAGTTCAGATGTTAACACAACTAATTCTGTTTCCATTTCAAGAGTTTTTTCATCTTTTATTCATTAAAAAGCAAAGATGTATTCAACATACAGAGTGAACTGTTAGAAATAATTAAAATAATGAAAGAATACACGGAAACTAAGATGAAAAACCAGCATCTGTTAAAGCTCTACCGTGTGATGTGGCATTTTTACACTTTTTTGTCATCTTCAAATGCTCCTAATAAGTGTGTGTCAAACTAAAATGTAAAAGAAATCCACCAGGTATTGAAACTCATAAATGTTTAATTCTCATATATTTCTGATAAAAGTCTGACCAATCATTTTTTCCGGTCCAAATGAAATAATTGGCCGAACCTGGCTGAGCCTCCTGTCAATCATCCATTATCGCCGTCTCACATCTGACATGTGTTCCTCTGAATCCTCTGCTGTCACTGACCACAGTCTACTGTCTAGGATGTGTTTGGATAGAACTGACATGCACATGTGGAAGGGAAAAACGGATTTATGAACAGAAACAACAACTGAGGGAACAAACAGGAGTCTGATGAATGAAGGATGGAGATAAAAGTCTGGAAGTCTGGTGTACTGGACTGAACAGGTCTGCATAAGGGTCGGCTTTTATGACGGTGGGACTCATACAGGTTCATGGACCTGGTGTCACACATGTAGGATTATGTAGGATGATAAATGTACGGACTATGAAACCTCAAATGTCCATGGAAAATTTGCGGAGGCCACGCGATCACAGTGCGCACGCCCGTCGCCTGGACACCTCATCTCCGTGGTGGAGTGAAGACACTGACCCAGCGCTGCACAGACCACACCCTTAAATACAGACCACACCCTTAAATACAGTCTACTGATGGAACAGGAACTGCGGCAGGTGGATGATGTATCTGATTACTGAGGGAGGGGTCGGCGGACACACCGATGTGGACCGGACCTCCGCCTCTGCTTCCGCCGCGCACATCAGGTGAGAGGAGGAGCTCAGGCAGAGGGAAGTGGGCGGGGCTTTGGATGGAGGCGGGTTGTTCATGTTCAAACTTTTACTAAGTGCTGTGAGAAATGCCACATCGGTAGGTAGAGCTTTAATGCAGAGGTGTCAAACATACGGACCATAGGCCAAAACCGGCCCACCAAAGGGTCCAGTAGGGCCCACGTGGGGTAAATTGACTAAACTTAAACTTTAAATATGAACAGTCAAGGATGTTGAACTGGTCTGAGTTCAGGTTCCACATTCAGACCCATGTTCAACTACAAATAATCAGTCCAAATTTTCTTCTTGGTTTAATGTGAAAAAATATTACAATTATAATATTATGCTGATAAACAATATCAACTACAAAATTTTCTCTGTTTTAGTGTAAGAAAAAACATTAAGTAATGAGAATATTTACATTTACAAACTGTCCTTTAACTGTAAAATGTGAATAACCTGAACAAACATGAACCTGAAATGTTGAAAATTCAGTATAATTGTTCCAGTTTTCTACCTGTTATTAAATGTTGTTTCGTTGTAGATCTGATCTGTAATAAACATGTATAAATGATAGGTTGAGGCAGGATATTACTAAAATTGCACTTACATTTCTGAAGAAATTTTTTTTTTCCAAGTTATTCACATCTTTTTTGTTTGTAAATGTAAATATTTTTATAACTTTACTTTTATTGTTTTGTATTTCAGACTCCTGTTACAAAATAAACACCTGAATTCAATGTGTCCACAGACATTTGTCCATATAATGTATGACTTAAGTAATTATGTTACGGGGATAACGAAATGATCTTTTTCAGCTTCTTAAAGTCAAAATTTCGCTGAAAAATAAAAGCTAAGATACGGACAAAATTAAAACTTGTGTGGTTGTAAAACTGAAATAGAACCAAAAATTAAATTAAAGACAAAAGAAAATTAAATCCAATGTAATAAGTCTGACTATTCTAATTGTTTACATCAACACATTTACACATTTTTATACTACTTTTATATTTTTACAGTCTTACCCTTTCATACAGTATATCTCTAATTTACACATATGTTTTGATCGCACACTTTTATATTTTATAGATTTTTTTTAATATATGTTGTAGAAGCCAATAATGTAATAACGACTGATAATGTAAGAACTTATTACATTATAGGTTCAGGACTTTGATCACATTATTGGCTGGTTATTACGTTATTGGCTTGTTATATTTTAAAAATTGCAAATTTATTACATTATCGGTCGTTATTACGTTATTGGCTTCTACATGTGTCTGTATCTGACTGTGTTGTATGACAGTAAAGCCTGTTCTGTTCTGTTGTAGATGCTTTAAATGTGTTTTTCTCTTGTGTTTCCTTCAATAGTCTGTGTTCATACAGGTGTTTCCTCATTAATAGTGTTAATTGGTGTTAATTACCCAGCTTTGGCGCGTGCTTTGGGTCCCCAGAAGGCCTGGGGGTTCTCCTGGAAGCGCGTCAGGTGGCGTTTACGGGACTGGGGGTTGGCGTCGTCCCTGACGCTGAAGCAGGCGTCCAGACTGCGACAAAGAAACGACAGCAGAGTACATTCAGCACACACACACATATTATACTGAAACTGAGACTACACACACACACACACACACACACACACACACACATATTATACTGAAACTGAGACCACACACACACACACACACACACACACACACATATTATACTGAAACTGAGACCACACACACACACACATATTATACTGAAACTGAGACTACACACACACACACATATTATACTGAAACTGAGACCACACACTCACACACACACACATTATACTGAAACTGAGACCACACACACACACATATTATACTGAAACTGAGACCACACACACACACACACATACATATTATACTGAAACTGAGACCACACACACACACACACACATATTATACTGAAACTGAGACCACACACACACACACACACACACACACATATTATACTGAAACTGAGACCACACACACACACACACACATATTATACTGAAACTGAGACCACACACACACACACACACATATTATACTGAAACTGAGACCACACACACACACACATATTATACTGAAACTGAGACCACACACACACACACACACATATTATACTGAAACTGAGACCACACACACACACACACATATTATACTGAAACTGAGACCACACACACACACACACATATTATACTGAAACTGAGACCACACACACACACACACATATTATACTGAAACTGAGACCACACACACACACACACACACATATTATACTGAAACTGAGACCACACACACACACACATATTATACTGAAACTGAGACCACACACACACACATATTATACTGAAACTGAGACCACACACACACACACACACACACACACACACACACACATATTATACTGAAACTGAGACCACACACACACACACACACATATTATACTGAAACTGAGACCACACACACACACACACACACACACATATTATACTGAAACTGAGACCACACACACACACACACACATATTATACTGAAACTGAGACCACACACACACACACACACATATTATACTGAAACTGAGACCACACACACACACACATATTATACTGAAACTGAGACCACACACACACACACACACACACACATATTATACTGAAACTGAGACCACACACACACACACACATATTATACTGAAACTGAGACCACACACACACACACACATATTATACTGAAACTGAGACCACACACACACACACATATTATACTGAAACTGAGACCACACACACACACACACACATATTATACTGAAACTGAGACCACACACACACACACATATTATACTGAAACTGAGACCACACACACACACACACATATTATACTGAAACTGAGACACCACACACACACACACACACACACATATTATACTGAAACTGAGACCACACACACACACACACACACATATTATACTGAAACTGAGACCACACACACACACATATTATACTGAAACTGAGGCCACACACACACACATACTGAAACTGAGACCACACACACACACACACATTATACTGAAACTGAGACCACACACACACATATTATACTGAAACTGAGACCACACACACACATATTATACTGAAACTGAGACCACACACACACACATACTATACTGAAACTGAGACCACACACACACACATATTGTACTGAAACTGAGACCACACACACACACACACACACACACACACACACACGACACTGAAACTGAGACCACACACACATATTATACTGAAACTGAGACCACACACACATACACACACACACATATTATACTGAAACTGAGACCACACACACACACACACACACGACACTGAAACTGAGACCACACACACATATTATACTGAAACTGAGACCACACACACACACACATATTATACTGAAACTGAGACCACACACAACACTGAAACTGAGACCACACACACATACACACATTATACTGAAACTGAGACCACACAGATGACACTGAAACTGAGACCACACACACACATATTATACTGAAACTGAGACCACACACAACACTGAAACTGAGACCACACACACACATTATACTGAAACTGAGACCACACACACACAACACTCAAACTGAGACCACACACACACACACACACACACACACACACATATTATACTGAAACTGAGACCACACACAACACTGAAACTGAGACCACACAGACACACACATTATACTGAAACTGAGACCACACACATGACACTGAAACTGAGACCACACACACACACACACACATATTATACTGAAACTGAGACCACACACACACAACACTGAAACTGAGACCACACACACACACACACACATATTATACTGAAACTGAGACCACACACACAACACTGAAACTGAGACCACACACACACACACATTATACTGAAACTGAGACCACACACACACAACACTGAAACTGAGACCACACACACACACACACACACACACACACACACACACACACACACACACACACACACACATTATACTGAAACTGAGACCACACACAACACTGAAACTGAGACCACACACAACACTGAAACTGAGACCACACAGACACACACACATTATACTGAAACTGAGACCACACACACACAACACTGAAACTGAGACCACACACACACACACACACATTATACTGAAACTGAGACCACACACACACGACACTGAAACTGAGACCACACACGTATATTATACTGAAACTGAGACCACACACGACACTGAAACTGAGACCACACACACACACACACACACACACACACACATTATACTGAAACTGAGACCACACACAACACTGAAACTGAGACCACACACAACACTGAAACTGAGACCACACAGACACACACACATTATACTGAAACTGAGACCACACACATGACACTGAAACTGAGACCACACACACACACACACACACACACACACACACACATATTATACTGAAACTGAGACCACACACAACACTGAAACTGAGACCACACACAACACTGAAACTGAGACCACACAGACACACACACATTATACTGAAACTGAGACCACACACGACACTGAAACTGAGACCACACACACACACACACACACACACATATTATACTGAAACTGAGACCACACACAACACTGAAACTGAGACCACACACACACACACATATTATACTGAAACTGAGACCACACACGACACTGAAACTGAGACCACACACACACACACACACAACACTGAAACTGAGACCACACACACACGACACTGAAACTGAGACCACACACACATATGACACTGAAACTTAGACCACACACACACGACACTGAAACCGAGATCACACACACACACACACACACATGACACTGAAACTGAGACCACACACACACGTACTGAAACTGAGACCACACACACACATTATACTGAAACTGAGACCACACACACACATATATTATACTGAAACTGAGACCACACACACACACACACACACAAACAGACACACACACACACATTATACTGAAACTGAGACCACACACACATATATTATACTGAAACTGAGACCACACACACACACACACACACACACACACACACACACACATATTATACTGAAACTGAGACCACACACACAAACACATACTGAAACTGAGACCACACATTCAGAACATGGAAGGAGCGGGTTTCAAATGTTTTATGGAACAGTTGATAATATTCATCCGTTCACATGTTCATGTCGTCTGAACACAGAAGAACAGACTAAGTTTAATCTACAAACACTTTAAGTTTCAGAGGAAACTGATATTTAATCGTCATTTTAAATTAGTTTGGTGGGACTTCATCTGAAGTGGTTCTATACAGTTCTATACAGACACCGTAAGGTTCTATACGAGCGTTGTAGGGTTCTATACAGGTGTAGGGTTCTATACAGGTGTAGGGTTCTATACAAATGCTGTAAGGTTCTATACAGATGCCATAGGGTTCTATTCAGGTGCCATGAGGTTCTAAACAGGTGCCATAGGGTTCTATACAGGTATTGTAGGGTCCTATACAGACGCTGTAGGTTCTAAACAGGTGTTGTAGGTTCTATACAGACGCTGTAGGTTCTATACAGGCGTTGTAGGTTCTATACAGGAGCTGTAGGTTCTATACAGGAGCTGTAGGTTCTATACAGGTGCTGTAGGGTTCTATACAGACGCTGTAGGGTTCTATACAGACGCTGTAGGTTCTATACAGACGCTGTAGGTTCTATACAGACACTGTAGGTTCTATACAGGCGTTGTAGGGTTCTAAACAGGCGTTGTAGGTTCTATACAGACGCTGTAGGTTCTATACAGACGCTGTAGGTTCTATACAGGTGCTGTAGGGTTCTAAACAGACGCTGTAGGTTCTATACAGACGCTGTAGGTTCTATACAGGTGCTGTAGGGTTCTATACAGACGCTGTAGGTTCTATACAGACGCTGTAGGGTTCTATACAGACGCTGTAGGGTTCTATACAGATGCTGTAAGTTCTATACAGACGCTGTAGGTTCTATACAGGTGCTGTAGGGTTCTATACAGACGCTGTAGGGTTCTATACAGACGCTGTAGGTTCTATACAGACGCTGTAGGTTCTATACAGACGCTGTAGGGTTCTATACAGACGCTGTAGGTTCTATACAGACGCTGTAGGTTCTATACAGACGCTGTAGGTTCTATACAGGTGTTGTAGGGTTCTAAACAGGTAGGCTACTGTTCTGAACAGACCAGTGATCCTGGTCCAGGTTCTGTTCAGTCTTGTGTGGAACCTTTCTTCCGTAGATTACCTTCAGTATTTTAATCCTTCAGAATTTTCCGTCCTCTTTAAAATAAATCCGTTCATGACAGAATATTTTCGGTTAATGCGACCCCGGGGTGGGACTGGTCTGACCTGGGCTCGGTGGACAGGATCTTGAAGGCGGGGCTAGTCTGTGACAGCTTCTCCCTCTTCACAGGGTTGGACTTCTCCTGTGGACATGAAACGTATTCACACCATCATCGAACCACGTCATATGACTTTAAATAAATCCAGTATTTTTTTGGTGCCAAATCCCAGACGTTTACCCAGCAGCGCATGACGTCCCAGATGACTGCAGGGGGCGCATCTGTCTTGATGGCGTTTTTACAGGCGTGGGAAAGCGAGACTCTGTGTCCGGCGTGAAGCAGAGCAGACCTGGACCGACAGAACCGGGTCATTCTACTGGTTTTAAAGCGTCTGTGGATGAGACGGGGTCTGGGTTTACCTGAACTGGAGCAGAGGTGGAGTATTACAGTGGACGGTGCTGCTCAGCTGGTCCACGGTGTAATACAGAGGGACGTCCTCCAGCTCCTGAAGTAGACCGCACCGGCTTAGGTAAGGACTAACCAAACATTTAACCCTTTATCTTTGTCATCTCAGTAATCAGACACAAATTAGATCAAACCCAGGTTCATTATGACACAGAATGGAAATGAGACGTGCTCTGACCTCCGTCACCATACTCAACACGCCTTCGATGCGTTTGGACGTTCCGAATCGGGTCGGGTTCCCGGACACCGCAGATAAAACCTTCTGGACGAAGGCGGAGTCATGGATGGGCTCCGCCCAGATGGGACCGCCCATCTGAGAAAAGGACACAGATTCGGTCACAAAGACACATCTAATGTGTGAACACAGTAGGAATGATGTAGATGAGGAATGTAAACACATTTAATTAATACAAATAAGTGCAAATACTGATATTATCTGTTGTATTAACAGTGAAAGAGTTTAATTAAACACTTAAACTTCATGAGGAGGAACCATTTATGAAACTTCATCTTATTTCAGTTTGCCTTTTGTAAAAAATGTCAGCTACTGTATGATAAAGCCCATTTCTGAAATATTCAAAGAAGGTGCAAATTCTATATCTACTGCCAATAATAATTACATCAATATCCTCAGCTGTTTTCAAGTTATAACACTTTGTAATGTGTCCCATAATAAACCAATGGGGATTTAAAAAAAATAAAAAAAATAAAAAAAATAAATAAATAAATACATATATATATATATATATATATATATATATATATATATATATATATATATATATTTTTTTTTTTTTTTTTCCTAATTCTTTGACCAAACTTGGTAGACCTTTCCCCAGAGATGGTCCACACAAATATCCAGTCATTCTGACTGATGGTTTAGGAGCAGAAGAGTCGTTAAAAATTGTTTACGGACCATCAGACCTTTGGACTAAAAACTGAAAAAGAACGACCGCAGACAAATATAGTGGAGTAAAAAGTACAACATCTGCCTCTGAGATGTAACGGAGCCGAAAATAAAGCTGACAATAGAATAATGTTTACTGAGTGCATCTGAATATTACCCATAAGTCCTCCTTGTACTGGGGCTGTTACCTGGTGTCTCTGTCCACAGTGTCCACAGTCTGGTCCAACAGGAGGTCCAGTGGCAGCAGAGTACTTCATACTGGAAATACATGGAAGTAGGTTCAGTATATGAACGAACAAACCTGGAGTTAGTTCTGATCAGACAAATCCTATCTATCTATCTATCTATCTATCTATCTATCTATCTATCTATCTATCTATCTATCTATCTATCTATCTATCTATCTATCTATCTATCTATCTATCTATCTATCTATCTATCTATCTATCTATCTATCTATCTATCTATCTACACGTGTGTGTGTGTATTTCATGGTCTTACTTCTTCCCGTTGCTCGTTCTTCGGCCCATTCTCTGTAAGTGGAAAGAACCACAGCCCACACAGTTGTAGATCAGAGCCTGTTTACTGCAACACAAGACACAAATATAATTACATTAAATTAAATTAAATACATGTAGGAGTGCTTCCATGTGCTGTCACATATGACTTGTTCGTATGCATTGTTCAACGTGCACCACAGTTCATATTAACACTGACTCATTAATGGTTGTCAGTCCAACACAAACAGTAAATATAGACAGATTTACTTTTTTATATGATATGATTGGGTGGTTCGTCCACTTCCAGAATGTATACAAACTGTAATTAAAATTTAACAACACATGACATATATCAGACCACGGGCAAATACAGTGTGAATAATATTTAAATTTAGTCTAAATTTATATAAATACTTCTTTTTTTCTCTTTATATTTTATGTTTCACAGGTGTAAATTTTCTGTTTTCCATCTTTCCTGTACTTTATTTTTGTATTTGATGTTAACTGAGAAATTTCCCCACAGTGGGATCAACAAAGTTTATCTTATTTTAATTCATTTACCAAAATAAAATAGAAAAAACGTTATTGGAAGAGTTCAGAAATATCAACCATGTGAGATGGAACAAGACAAATAATGATGGAAAAGCAGCAACACCTTCAAAAATTATGTAAAAATCATTACAAGACAAAAACTATGTAAAAGTACCTCGCAAAATACAAAAAGAGAAAAGTCGTAAAGAGCAAATATGATCATTTGACCCAGTTTGATCTAAAGTGGGTCAGAGCAGTAAAATAATAATAATAATAATAATAATAATAATAATAATAAAATAACCTATAAATAATGACAAATACAAGCTTTTTCTCTTTTAGTACAAAAACACCCATTAAATTACGAAAATATTTACATATACATACTATCTTTTCACAAAACAGATGTGAAAAACCTGAAAAAACCTAAATTTCATGAGAAAAACAAGCACAATTTTAACAATATTATGCCTCAGTTTATCATTTATACACATACACAAACATTTAATAACAGGCAGAATATTGTTAAAATTACACTTAATTTTCTTTAGACATTTCATTTTGTTCAGGTTATTTGCATTTTGTTGTTAAAGGATAGTTTGTAAATGTAAATATTTTCATAATTTAGTTATTTATTTGTACTAAAACAAATAGAAAAATTTAGAGTTGTCATTATTTACAGGTATAATGTAAAATTATTTCACATTAAACAAGAAGAAAATTATTTATAGGTTATTATATTATTATTTTACTGTAGATCACATTGGTCTGAATGTGGAACCTGAACTAAAACCAGTTCAACACCACTGACTGTTAACATCTGTTTTACACTGAAGGCCCAGATCAGACCCTTTGGTGGTCCTGTTTTGGTCCACAGGCCTTATGCTTGACACCTCTGATGTAGATAATGTATTAGAATTCATGTATTTATTTATTTACTTCATTAATCGAAAGGTAACAGGCCGAATGTTATTAAAATTACACGTAATTTTCTTTATATTTCAGTTTATTCACAATTTATTGTTAAAGGACACGATGTAAATGTAAATATTTTCATAATTTAATGTTATCCTTTTTGACACTAAACCAGTCATTATTTATAGATTATTATTTTACTTTAACTCAGGGGTTCCCAAAGTGGGGTAAACATCCATTAACTCATCATGTCATCATGTACCGAGTACAAAATAAATAATGAGAATTAATGTTGAAATATAAAACACAATAAATACATTCATATAATAGTTTTATTGTCTTTGGTAACATTTGAAGAACATTTATATTTGATATGATTCAAAATGAGTTTATTTGAGTAGATAAGGAATTATTTTATGTTGGTGAAAGGTTTATTTATTAATTAATGACCAATTTATGTATTTTTCTTATCAGTGAAAGAGGGCACTTTTCAGTTTATATTTAGCACAAAATTTACTTTAAAAAATGTGTTATTTTTATATATACTACAGTTAAATATATGTTGTTTGTTTACACAATTTTGTAAATATAAACAGACACCTTTGGCACAGGAACACATTTGGACTCATTTTTTTCAATCAGAAATGCTGGAGCCAGAGTTGGGGGTATATGGATAAAAAAAAAAAAAAAAAAGTATATTTCAGGGGTACTCCACTGTAAAAAGCTTATTTCAGGGGTAGTCCACTGTAAAAAGTATATTTCAGGGGGTACTCCACTATAAAAAGTCTATTTCAGGGGGTACTCCACTGTAAAAAGTCTATTTCGGGGGGTACGCCACTGTAAAAAGTCTATTTCTAGGGGTATTCCACTGTAAAAAGTATATTTAAGGGGGTACTCCACTGTAAAAAGTCTATTTCAGGGGTACTCCGCTGTAAAAAGTCTATTTCAGGGGGTCCGCCACTGTAAAAAGTCTATTTCTAGGGGTACTCCACTGTAAAAAGTATATTTCAGGGGGTACTCCACTATTAAAAAGTCTATTTCAGGGGGTACGCCACTGTAAAAAGTCTATTTCTAGGGGTACTCCACTGTAAAAGGTCTATTTCTGGGGGTAATCCACTATAAAAAGTCTATTTCAGGGGGTCCGCCACTGTAAAAAGTCTATTTCTAGGGGTACTCCACTGTAAAAAGTATATTTCAGGGGGTACTCCACTATAAAAAGTCTATTTCAGGGGGTACGCCACTGTAAAAAGTCTATTTCTAGGGGTACTCCACTGTAAAAAGTCTATTTCTGGGGGTAATCCACTATAAAAAGTCTATTTCAGGGGGTACGCCACTGTAAAAAGTCTATTTCAGGGGTTACTCCACTATAAAAAGTCTATTTCTAGGGGTACTCCACTGTAAAAAGTCTATTTCTAGGGGTACTCCACTGTAAAAAGTCTATTTCAGGGGGTACGCCACTGTAAAAAGTCTATTTCTAGGGGTACTCCACTGTAAAAAGTCTATTTCAGGGGGTACTCCACTGCAAAGGGTATATTTCAGGGGTACTCCACTGTAAAAAGTATATTTCAGGGGTACTCTGCTGTAAAAAGTCTATGTCAGGGGGTACTCCACTGTAAAAAGTCTATTTCAGGGGGTACTCCACTGTAAAAAGTATATTTCAGTGGTACTCCGCTGTAAAAAGTCTATTTCAGGGGGTACTCCACTGTAAAAAGTCTATTTCAGTGGTACTCTGCTGTAAAAAGTCTATTTCAGGGGGTACTCCACTGTAAAAAGTCTATTTCAGTGGTACTCTGCTGTAAAAAGTCTATTTCAGGGGGTACTCCACTGTAAAAAGTATATTTCAGGGGTACTCTGCTGTAAAAAGTCTATGTCAGGGGGTACTCCACTGTAAAAAGTCTATTTCAGGGGGTACTCCACTGTAAAAAGTATATTTCAGTGGTACTCCGCTGTAAAAAGTCTATTTCAGGGGGTACTCCACTGTAAAAAGTCTATTTCAGTGGTACTCTGCTGTAAAAAGTCTATTTCAGGGGGTACTCCACTGTAAAAAGTCTATTTCAGTGGTACTCTGCTGTAAAAAGTCTATTTCAGGGGTACTCCGCTGTAAAAAGTCTATTTCAGGGGGTACTCCACTGTAAAAAGTTGGAGAACCACTGATTTAGATCATACTGGTCTGAATGTGGAACCTGAACTAAAACCAGTTCATCATATTTTACTGTTAATATGTTTTTTACACTGAAGGCCCAGATCAGACCCTTTGGTGGTCCTGTTTTGGTCCACAGTCCTTATGTTTGACCCCCCCTCATGTAAATACTGCTGCCTCATATCCATATGAATGATAAAATAAACCAATTTGAACTGACTGTGACCAAAGGAACGCAGTGACGGACAGAACCTTTCATTTTCCTGGTTCCTTTATCTGACTCCATTATTCGGTGTATTTTCTGACCCACTTTCAGGATCGTTTCTGCTCAGACTGTGTGTCGGCGTTGGCGGACGCTCAGTGTAGTCTAATCACCTGGCTGAGTTTTTGACCGTGGCCTGTCCTGTGAAGACGCGAACAAACACCCGAATGTAGAAGTCGACGCTGACCGACAGCAGCGGGTGGATGTAGCGCTGGTAGACGGCCGCCCTCTGGTCCAGACTGTGGAGGATGATACGAAGAGCCTGCGCACATACACGGTCCACATGTTCAGGTACAAGTCCACAAACTCTGACCACTTTACACATGACAAATATGCATGAAATATCTGTTAAATTCACATCCACACAATTTACCCATAAACCACAGAGGGGCGTGGTCAAGGCGGTCCCAGATGGACCGCCCACTACTTTTTCATTCATAACTTTTGAACTTTTGACAAGTTTCAGACAAATATTCCACATAACTGTAAAGGTCTAAATGTCATCTGAAACATACCGTACTTTCCGGACTATAAGCCGCTACTTTTTTCTCGTTTTGAAACACAGCAATGCAGCTCAAGTATAGACTTATACAGGCTAACGGCCACCAGGGGGCGCTCTAGCAGGAAGCGCGAAAGTGAGAGACAGGTGGAAGAGGTGATGAAGAGGAGAAGTTTAAATCTGAACTTTGAACAATCATTTTGCGTGTCATGCACAAACCCTCATCATGGAAAACACACGAAGAAATGCAGATTTTGTAGCTTTTAAGTTAAAAGCAATCGATGTGTTAAAAGTAAACAAACGAATACTCAACAGCCGTGTTGGAGACGATGTAATCACAGGGATTCAGATCACATACACATGTTTGGAAATGCTCAAATATCCAGCCCTTCTGGGGGAACGTTCACTCAGCTCTCTGTGAGGTGTTGGGATATGCAATCCCAAATTCTTGTCTTGTTCTGTACCTCGGACATTTGGAAGAATCAGTGCATAAAGAAGACAGATATCTTGTCAAGATCCTTCTGGTGGCCGGAAAGAAGGCCATAACAAAGAACTGGCTGAAGACTGATGCTCCATCTTATAAACAATGGATTTCAATCATAGATGATATACTTGTCATGGAACATCCTACATACAGGGGTTGGACAAAATAATGGAAACACCTTCACCTCAAGATGATAATGCCCCAGTCCATACAGCTAGAATTGTTAAAGAATGGCATGAGGAACATTCTAATGAAGTTGAGCGTCTCGTATGGCCGGCACAGTCCCCAGACCTCAACATTATTGAGCATTTATGGTCAGTTTTAGAGATTCAAGTAAGACGTCGATTTCCACCGCCATCGTCTCTAAAAGAGTTGGAGGGTATTCTAACTGAAGAATGGCTGAAAATTCCTTTGGAAACAATTCACAAGTTGTATGAATCAATACCTCGGAGAATTGAGGCTGTAATTGCCGCAAAAGGCGGACCTACACCATATTAAATTATATTTTGTTGATTTTTTAAGGTGTTTCCATTATTTTGGCCAACCCCTGTATAAACTGAAGTTAAAAGAAAATCTCTTTGTGAAAAACTGGGGAAAGTGGCCGACATTCAGGGACAAATGTATCTATTAAGGGACCTTAATATTCTGACACCATCACAGGCTGTTCTCTTCATCTATTTTTATTTTTTTTTCTTTTTTCTACTCCTCAACCTGTTTTGTACTGTTAAAAATTGAAAAATAAAAATTGCTTTTTTTTTTTTTAACAATCGATGTGTCTGTCGAAGAAGGACACAGAGCTGCAGCACAGAAGTGCCATTGAGCAACAACAAGGAGAGACGTAGAAGGAGTGTGACGGAACCTTTCTGAGGATGTTCAACTCCGACACTGAAGAAGACGACTGCAGTGGTTTAATGAGCAGAAGGAAGATGAAGACACAGATCAGTGACTTCTCTGGGTTTTTGAACCAGCCTGTTCCTGCCGTTTTACTACCGTGTTACAGACACTGTTTGGAAAAACGCAGTGAAGGTATGGAAATAAATATTTAACTCTTTCAATGCCATGGGCCGATTAAATCGGCTTTACGAATACAACCTTTAAAGTGCCACGGGCCGATCAGATCGGCTTTGGAGAACACGCCATATTTGTGTACAAACAAACCATCCACCCCCATTTCTTTCTCACATTTCGATGATGTTCTTTCAAATCTTCTTGCAAATTATGATCAATAATGAATCGGCTGCGTCCGGTGCGTTTTGAATCTAAGTAGCAATCGGTCGGATGTTACCGAGCGGTTTTTGACCAAGGAAGAGCTCGCGTTTCGTTTTCTGCTTGGGAAATTTTATGAATGAATTTATGAATGAAATCATATGCAAATTAGATGGCCATTTTGTATTAATATCGTAAACACAGCGATCTGTCAAAACAGTCCCATCTGCTAGAAAATGAGTTCTGATGACGATTCAGACTTCGATTATAAAAACGACGCGAAATATTGAAAAACTGCCAAATTCTGTGGCACTTTTAAGGCTTATTAGCCCCTTAACTGTCTGGCACCGAAAGAGTTAAATAATCTTTCTGTTTACCATCAGTCTGTGTAAATATCTCATGTCACAACGTGGACACCTGCGGCTTATGGCCCGGAAAGTACGGTAATCAAAGGGCAAAATTTCGTTGAAAATATTTTTGAATGAAAAATATCAAAAACTACTGCGTCACATGGACAAAAAAATGAACGTCTATTTTTTGCCAGAATTCCAAAGTTCTCCAAAGTGAAGTTCCTCTGACATTTTCATCCTCAAATGTGTTCAGTGTAAACCTTAAACCAGGGGCGTCAAACTCATTTTAATTCAAGGGCCACATTCAGCCCGATTTGATCTCCAGTGGACCAGTAAAATAATAACAGAATAACCTAGAAATTATGACAACTCCAGGTTTTTGTCTTTGTTTTAGTGCAAAAAAACAAAACAAAAACATTATACTATGAAAACACTTACCTTTATAAACTATCCAAACAAAAAAGATGTGAATAACCTGAAAAAACTGAAATTTCTGTAGAAAAATCAGTGCAGCTTTAACAATATTCTGCCTCCACTTCTCATTTGTCCATGTGCATTCTGGATCAGATCTACAAAGACACTAAACACTGAGGAACAGGCAGAAAAGAGTTCAAACTGGGCTGAATTTTCTTTAGACATTTCAGGTTGTTTATATTTGTTCAGGTTATTCACATTTTATTGTTACAGGATAGTTTGTAAATGTGAATATTTTCATAATTTAATCTTGTTTTTTGCACTAAAACAAAGACAAAAATTTGAAGTTGTCATTATTTATAGGCATTATGTAATATTATTTTTTTCACATCAAATCCAGAAGAAAATCTGCAGTCCTCCTTTTTTGTCGGTTCTTCTGCTGTTATTATTTGACTGTAGATCATATTGGTCTGTATGTGGAACCGACACTAAAATGAGTTTCACAGCCTTGACTGTGGAATTTTTACACTTTGTAAATTCATCCCCAGGCCACATGTTTGAGACCCCTACCTTAAACCCTCTATTTTACAACCCAATAATTGGTTAGAGGAAAAAAATATTTGATCAAACCTAAATAGGAAGAGTTTAGAAAAATGTCAGCATCATGGATGGACAACAAAAGTAAATATCAAATTAAACATTTTTTATTTCAATTATCAATATACAGTTTTTTACCATATTTAAAACATACAAATAATATTAATATTATATTCTAATCTATTTTGCATAAATATATGCATTTATTAATTTTAAACACTGTGTTTAGAATATGACATAAATAATATAATAGTCAAATATCAATGCATTTGGAATAAATTTAGTTTATTTATAGAGTTTATAAAATGAACCCAGAATGATGACACTAACCTGGGTCACGTTACAAACATTTCAAGCACCTGAATGAACCCTGTTTTGATAATGAAATCCTACACACACACACACACACACACACACACACCCCCGCACAACCCCACTCTAACATACACAACACACACCCACACACACACCCACTCTTAACATACACAACACACCCCCGCACACATACCCACTCTAACATATACAACACACATCCGCACACATACCCACTCTAACATATACAACACACACCCGCACACATACCCACTCTAACATATACAACACACACCCGCACACATACCCACTCTAACATATACAACACACACCCACACACATACCCACTCTAACATATACAACACACACCCGCACACATACCCACTCTAACATATACAACACACATCCGCACACATACCCACTCTAACATACACAACACCCCCACACACCCCTACTCTAACATACACAACACACCCACACACCCCCACTCTAACATACACAACACACCCACACACACACCCACTCTAACATACACAACACACACCCGCACACATAACCACTCTAACATACACAACACACCCACACACCCCCACTCTAACATACACAACACACCCACACACACCCCCACTCTAACACACCCACACACACCCCCACTCTAACACACCCACACACACCCCCACTCTAACATACACAACACACCCACACACATACCCACTCTAACATACACAACACACCCACACACACCCCCACTCTAACATACACAACACACCCACACACATACCCACTCTAACATACACAACACACCCACACACACCCCCACTCTAACATACACAACACACCCACACACATACCCACTCTAACATACACAACACACCCGCACACACCCCCACTCTAACATACACAACACACCCACACACACCCCCACTCTAACACACCCACACACACCCCCACTCTAACACACCCACACACACCCCCACTCTAACATACACAACACCCCCACACACCCCTACTCTAACATACACAACACACCCACACACATACCCACTCTAACATACACAACACACCCACACACATACCCACTCTAACATACACAACACACCCGCACACACCCCCACTCTAACACACCCCACACCCCCCCAGTCTAACCTAGAGCAGCAGAACCAGCCCGTCCCTGCACAGACATGAGTCCATGTGCTGTTTGTGTTCTCACCATCTCATGACAGTATTTGGCTTTGATGGAGACGGAGCCGTATTTACTGTAGCAGGTTTCTCCACTGTTTCCCGCCATCACAGCCATGTCTGTACACGTTATACACAACAGACCTGAGAGAGAAACAGAAACAGAAACGAAAGGAAAGGAAAGGAAGAAGAGAAACAGGCAAAAAACAGATGAGATGTTGGCGTCGGTGTCCATCTGAGGACAGAGTGAACGTATGAGGACAGAGTGAAGGTCTGTGGACAGAGTGAAGGTCTGTGGACAGAGTGAGCGTCTGCCCGTTTCAAAGACTGAAAGCGTTAAAGCTACATTTTTTCTCCAGACTAAATCCCACCCGTTTCTGATCCGACTGTCGGCCTGATTTCCAGCCAATACGTCAAACGTCAACAAAAGTCAGCAGTGATGTGAGTGCGCTGCTTTTAAGTTGGCGGGGGAAAATTAATAACTTCCAACGATGTCAAGCACATCCACAAAGAGCTGAAAAAGGCTTTAACGGATCGATTAGTTTGAACACTTTAAAAACCACAACTATTTTTCATCTATATTTAACCTTTTCCTTGTGATTTATCACCATTTATTATAATATTATTCTCTGCATTTTTCATTTTTGAGTGAAAAATCTGGTATTCGCCTATATTTAAAGTGAACCTGTACTAGTCGTGTTTATGACATTAATTGTTTTGTGTTTTATTTATAAGCAAGAGAGGCACAAATTCAGTACAAAAATAAAATAAAATAAAAAATCGCTATAAATGCTCCACACTGGACCTTTGTGTTCGCTGAACCATAAGAGCGGGTGTTTATGAAGTTTATGAAACAGGGGTCTCTCTCCCTCTCTGAGGTACGACTGCAGGCTTGGATTCCCCAGGTGTCACATCCAAAAATAAATAGGCGGTCAATAGTAAAACAACGCGTCAACTAAAAAAATTGCCCTCAACTAATTTTCACGGTCGATTAATCACAGCTGCACTAAATTTAATCTACCCTAACCTAACCTGAACTAATCTAATATAAACTAATATAAACTAATCTAATCTAATTTAATCTAATCCAATATAACCTAATATAACCTAATCTAAACTAATATAATATATTATAAACTAATCTAATCTAATCTCATCCAATATAACCTAATCTAATCTAATATAATATATTATAAACTAATCTAATCTAATCTAAACTAATCTAATCTAATGTAACCTAATGTAATGTAATGTAATCTAAAGTAATCTAATCTAATATAACCTAATCTAAACTAATATAATATATTATAAACTAATCTAATCTAATCTAAACTAATCTAATCTAAACTAATCTAATCTAATGTAACCTAATGTAATGTAATGTAATCTAAAGTAATCTAATCTAATATAACCTAATCTAAACTAATATATTATAAACTAATCTAATCTACCTAATTTAAACTAATGTAATCTAATCTAAACTAAATCTAATATAATGTAACCTAATCTAATGTAATCTAATCTAATATAACCTAATCAAACATAACCAAATCTTATATAATCTAAACTAATCTAATCTAATATAAACTAATATAACATAAACTAATCTAACCTAATCTAATCAAATCGAATCTAAACTAATCTAATCTAATCTAATCTAACCTAATCCAATCTATCCTAACATAAATCTAACCTAACCTAATTTAAACTAATCTAATTTAACCTAAACTAACGTAACCTAATATAATCTAACCTAACCTAAATCCCAGTTCTGCTATTGGATCATCATAAATCCTCATAAATGTTTCACAGTGAACCTTTAAAAATGAGCCGTACAGATGAAAGAAAATGAAAATAATAGACAGTGGAAGTCTTCTGGGCTGACCGAGCCCCACCCACCCACCTCCGTCACCCCACTCACCTCCGTCAGCCACGGCTTGAACAGCAGCGTCCAGGAACGTGGCCGGACTACCGTAGGGGTCCAGGTCGATGACATCATAGCGCTCCTTCTTCCCTCTCTTCTCGTACATCAGCATACTACAAACAAACGACATGTACATTTAATACAGAATAGAAAAGAATATGAGGAAGCCAGAGCTGGAACCGACAGAAACAGATAAATGAGGACAGATTCTGCCAGAGCTGGAAAAAAAAGAGGAGTCGAGGCCGTTCGACAAAAGAGCAGATTAGTTTAGAGACGAGGGAGGATAAGACGAAAGAGGGAGAAGAAAAGAGGACCGAACAGAGAAGGTAGAATTGGAAAAAAAAGGGTTCGTATACATTTTTCAAGCTCAAATTCAAACACTTTTAACCTCCTGACACCCAGCTATGGCAGTTTTACAGTTGTATACAAAAAAAAAAACTGTCCACTGCAAAGAACATTCCATAAAAAAAGTGCATCTGAAAAAAAAATCATGATGTTTCCAATACAGATAATCATTTAATTAAAAAAAGACAAAACTACTTTCCTGGGTCTCAGGAGGTTAAGACAATTAACAATTAATTAATATATTAAATGTTGTTTGAATTTTAAAGAATGATTTACTGAATAATTTTTATGTCAGTACTTATTAAATATAAACACATCTTCTCCCAAACGCCATCAGAACCACCACATCTACAAACCCTGGTTCCCCACAGGTCAACACACTAGTTATGCTACACACATCTACAACTCTGCTTCTTTTTTTTATGCATTATTGTTATGGAACGGATAGTTTACTTTTATTTTTTAATATGTGTATTATTGTTATGAAATGGACACAGTTTATTTTTTATTTTTGATACAGAAATGTGCAAAAATATAAGAACACTTGTCAAATCTTCAGAAACTGGTGGTTTATTTTTTTTCCCCAGAGCCTGAATTTCACTTTTTTGCCACAGCACAAGTTAACGGCAAAGGTGCTGAGAATATTTCACCTACTAATTTATCAGGCCACTCCTTTCCATGTAAAGGGCTTTGGGTGCCTAGACAAGTGCTATATAAATCCAATCCATTATTATTAGGGATGTAACCATATGAAAATGTCAGATCACAGTTACTGTGACTAAAATTATCACAATTATCATTATTATCGCGGTATTGTTGAAATTATGCTCAAAATGTTCAAAAAGTACTTATACACACACTGAAATAATTTAACCAAGTTGTATTTTGAATGAATAAATAAATAAATAAATAAACAAATAAATAAAAATAAAATAATTGGCACAATGTACCTTCTGTTGCAGAAACATTCAAATATTAACCTTTAGCGGTCTGAGCCTATTTTGTCTGTTTTTCAGTCCTTCTGATTTTACCTTTATA
This sequence comes from Sphaeramia orbicularis, assembly GCF_902148855.1. Taxonomy (NCBI): domain Eukaryota; kingdom Metazoa; phylum Chordata; class Actinopteri; order Kurtiformes; family Apogonidae; genus Sphaeramia; species Sphaeramia orbicularis. The sequence continues at coordinate 6,743,445 of NC_043957.1, forward strand.
TACTATATAAACAAATGTTTACTATACCCATGTTTGGTATCTTTTTTTTCAGCACAACTTCATCTATATCCTCTGCCGATTATTTTTTTCACTTTAACCTACTATAAAAACACAAAAGGATAGAAAACACACAAAAAAAATATAAAATCCGATTTGGAAAAATGTATATAATTTACTGCATAAACGATACACAGATGCTAAACGAACTTTTCCAAAGACTTTAAAAGTGAATATTGGTTCCAAATATTAGGTATATAAAATTTAAATTGTGATAAATTAAAACTATACTCAAATATCTGACATAAAAGCAGACCTTTACATAGGGTTTTTTTCCCCTAAAAGTGCAGTAATCAAACATAGTTATCATGATAATTAGAATTTTAACAGTAATACTAACAGTCTGCAATTTTACCACGGTTTATTGTTATACCGGTAATCATTACATCCCTAATTATTATTATATTATTATATGTAAAGTGTTAAAATTTTAATAAAGATATGTGTTTAAAAAAAAAAAGGGGGAATCCACTTGGCGTTCTTCAGACACACTCGAACCGAGACATATATTACGATAAAAATGGACCTGTGTCGACCTGAGAACACCTGGGCATTTTCTATTTCAACATAAAGTTTAATTTTCCTAAATGTATCACCTCTGTGAGTAGTTTTGGCTTCAGTTAATATTAAAAATAACTAAATAATGCACATCACAGAGTTATATTTTCAAGCATTTAAACTAACATTCAAGCACTTTCCAGACCTTGAAAACACAACATTGAACTTCAAGCATTTTCAAGGATTTCAAACAACCGCATGAACCCTGAAAAATAAAAACTGAACATCAAAAAGACAAAACAGGAGATCAGAGGAACGAACAGGACGACGGGTCCGAGGTGACGACCGTCAAACGTCAGAAACAGACGCGTCCTGGTACCTGGCGTCCTGGCAGCTGGCCTGGAGCAGGTGGTCCACGCCGTTGTAGCGGGCGTTCCTGCTGATGAGGGCGGCGGCTTTGGTGGAGAAGTCGTTGGCGGTGACGCTCTGCAGCCCCGGGACCTCCAGGGCGAAACGGACCGAGCGCAAACCGGACGCCGCCAGGCCCTCCAGCACGCGAAGGCCACGCTGAAAACAAAGCATCAAGTGTTTTCAACCACATGTGACAGAGGTGTCAAACACGTGAAAGACTTCAGACCCACTTGGAACTTGAAGCAGTCGGAACCCACCACTGGAAACTACGACCTGATCAACTCTGGAGCTTATATGAAGGTGTGTGGAGAAGGACACCGTTTTATCATGTATATGTCGAGGCCCAAAACGGAATCTGGCCCAATTCAGAATCGGGCCGGCCCAGAATGGAATTCTATTCTAGGCCGGCCTAGAATGGAATCCTGCTGCTATAATGTTATTTTTATACCATGTTTAATGCAAATGATCCATAATTCCATAATTTGTCATAATTTTACATTTTCAGTCTTACATACCTTGAGTAACTATTGTCAATTTCAGTCGATTTCACAGTACCATATATTGGTGGGGAGTACCACTAGGTTCTATTTGTAAATAAAGTGTATTATAGTTTACAATTAAAATGTTGTTTGTTTCATTTTTTTTTCACATATTTGCAAATTCCATGTATTGATTTTTGTAATAATTTAGATCATTTGCATTAAACATGGTATAAAAATAACATTATAGCAGCAGGATTCCGTTCTAGGCCGGCCTAGAATAGAATTCCATTCTGGGCCGGCCTGATTCTGAATCGGGCCAGATTCCGTTTTGGGCCTCGACATATACAAAGATCAAAAAAAGAAAAAAATGGAAGGAAAAACCACACTCTTCTCATTTCAGATTTTGTGTTTTCATGTGTTCTATCTGTGTATCCAGTCAATCTCCATCTTAAAAAGTGAACTATTTACATCACAGGTGTCAAACATATGGTCCGTGGGTCAAAACCGCCCACCAAAGGGTCCAATCTGACCTCTGGGATGAATATGTAAAATGCAAAAAATACACTGAAGATATTAACAAACAATGGTTTCAGTTCAGGTTCCACATTCAGACAAATACGATCTAAAGTCAAATAATATCATAACTAGAAAAGCTCCATCAAGGCAGATCACCCCCCACCCCCACCCCCAGATCACCACCAAAATTTAATCATTTGTTCCTTGTGTCAGTATCAACATTTCCTGAAAAATTTCATCCAGACCCTTCCATAACTTTTTGAGTTATCTTAGTAAAAGACAAACAAACAAACAAACAAACAGACAAACCCCACTGTTTCACTTGGCGGAGGTAATAACCTATAAATAATGACTCCAAATGTTCTTCTTGGTTTAATGTGAAAAAAATAATATGACAACATGCCAATAAATAATGACAATTTAAAGCAAAATTAGAAATATACTGTATGAAAAGGTAAAACTTTAAAAATATAAAGGTAGTATAAAAACTGTGCAAATGTAACAGTGTAATCTAATCCAATAATAATTGTGAAGATTTACACACATAACAAGCATAAGAAAAACTAATAATAATAATGGGGTTTGATGCTGTGTGTGTTTGTTTTATCATCAGTTCAGGTCTAAACCTGCTGCTGGGCTCTTGGATGTACAGTCTAATCATACCTCACATTTCTCCCCCACTGTTGCAGTTAGAGCCGGTTCGTCCGTCTGTCCGTCCGCCTGGTCCTTCTGTCCGTCCGTCTGCTCCGCCTCCTCCGAAAGGGACACCACCACCCGTTCTTTCTCTCCGGGCACCACCACCTTCACACCGCGCTGAACCAGCAGATCTCTGGCGAACTCTGTGATCACAGCACATCTGGAAGAAAGACCCGACAAAAGTACGACTTCAACACAAACACCATCTAAACTGCAAAACTGTGACAAAAACAAAGCTCTATTATACAAAGCAAGAATTTAATTACCTCCGAGTAACAAACAGAAATTATTCACAGATGGAGAGGAACTAAATATGAAACATTTCACCAGAACAAATCTTAAAAACATGTGCATTTCATATTGTGGAGTGGTTCAGTGGAATAGAATGGAACTAAATATGAAACAGTGTGCATGTTAATAAGGGCTGTGTATCGGCAAGAATCTGGCGATATGATACAAACCACAATACTAGGATCACTATACGATATATCATGACACTGTTAAAAAGGCAAGTTATTGTCTGTTTCTTTTTTTAAAATGATTATTTCCTGGAAGAATTGAATTACACCAGAAATCTGCACAAATACTAAACACATTTTTATTTGATCACAACAGGATCTAATGTTATATCACAAAATGTTCCTGTGTTCAAACTGAAATTATGTTCTACAGACATCACAGTTTAAGATCATAACATTATTTTAGTTCAATCCCAACAAAGGAACTAACATCTGCCTCTCAGACAGTACAAAGTGCTTTTAGGATGCTTTAAATAACCATTATTTAATAAAACAGTGTTAAATAATAATAATAATAATTAACATATAAACAATAAAGAAAAACAAAAAACAAAAATGAAACCTCTACCATATCTGCATTTGAATAAATACCTAGAAATATCGATACAGTACTTTTTAATATCGATACAGTATTGTGAAATGAAATATCGCCATATATTGCAGAACCGATATTTTCTTACACCCCTAATATTAATCAGTCATTGTCAAGTATTGTCTCATTGTTTAGCGGACTTTAGCCAAAATTAGATGCTACTTTGCTAGCACAAAATGTCAAAACAAGATTTAGTTATTTTAAAAAGCCCAGTAAATGTGATGACATTGATAAACACGGTCAAAAAAAAGGGACTGATGCAGTGGAGGATGAAGAACAATCAAGTAATACACCAGTTCTTATGGCATTTGGTGTGTTATACGTACACATTTTCTACCTTTCGTGTGTTCTTCAACGTCATTTGATGGCGTGTCAGTTTACGCCAAGATCTCCGGTTCGCACAACCCTAACCATAACCCTCAGTGCCGTAACCACAATGTGAACAAACACACGGAAAGCTTATAATGCGTACGGATAACAGGCTAATTTAAAGTGGCGTGTATATTAATGCGAGTCATGATATCACGCTGGTTTATCAGCCAACAGCAACTACGGTTACTGCATCACTGAGATGTTTTTGAACATGAAATACAACTAAATATGCCTCATTATCATTAAAAAATAGAAATTTGAAATGACGGATAATAATGTGTTATGACGGAATTTTGACGACCCTGTCCGTCAAAACAATGGACAATAAAAACGTATGGCACAACCTCTGATCATAACATTTAAGAAGATTTATAAAAACCTTATTTTCCACAGATATAGAACTAATGAACAGGAGTACAACAGTAATAGTTATTAATGAGATGTTATCATTTATTCTCTTCTTTTAATAACTGCTCTATTCTTTATGTTTATATTTACTTTTTAATGTGGACCATGAGTCTGCAATAAAGCTTATCTACAGGATGTCCCATAAGTCTCCATACATAGGAAAATAAACGTTTCTTGACATAAACCATTTTTATTTATATAATATGCTCTATATGACTGCCATTTTGTCGGGAACACATTTCCATGCGTGTCTGCTGAAGAACTATAAAGAAGAAATATAAAGAAATACATGTTAGAACCATATATGTATGGAATGTATTATGTCTCCTATGTATGGAGACTTATGGGACACCCTGTATCTTTATATGGACTGTATACCAAGGTTATTATCATTGAAATGATGAAAAGTAGAATTGTAAAATACATTTTCATTAACTGAAATAAATAAAAACGATAATTAAAAGAAAAAAAACAATAACTAACTGAAATTGTATTGTGTGTTTACAAAACTGACTAAAGCATATAAAAATTATGGATAAAATTCCCTTAGTTTTTGTCTTTGTCAACGTCGGATTGATATGAAATCTTATTTCCCTCAAGCAATTTTATCTGCTGGCACCATATGATATTTAACGGTCCGTCACTTGTGGTTTCCAGTCGTCTTCTGGTCCCCATTCTACCTGGAAACATGGAGACTAAAGTTGGGATAAAGCAGCAGAGTCCTGTCTGGGATTTATTTGAATACAACAGCGAAGAAGAAAAAAGATACAACAAAACTAAAATTAAACTAAAACTAAGCATTTACAAAATAATAAAAACTAACAAACCTGCTCTAAAAACGAATTAAAACTAACTGAATTAGAGAAAAAAAGTCAAAACTAAATAAAACTAAACTAGAATGAAAAATCCAAAATTATTAGAACCTTGCTGTATACATTAGTCATACACATTTCATATAAGCTGCTCTTCCTCCTTTTCGTGCATGAAGTGTGTACACTGTGACATTTTCTTTTTTGACTTATTTCCTTCAGTATGTTGAATGTTGGTCATTTCTTTTTGCCTTTTGTTCACCTTCATCTTTTATTCCTACTTCTATTCTAAATAAAGTCGGTCATTATCTGATGTGTGCGAATGCTGCAGAAATACGCCTTCGCACACTGGCAGGGACAATAATACATGAAAAAAAACAGGGTTCAAAGCCTGACTTGCAAACTGTGACTAAGTGATGGAGCGACGGCGTGAAAGACAACTGTGATCATGCAATTCAAATCAGGGAACGCCGGCCAGCCGACTAAAATATGGCTGCAGAATCAGAAATCTGACATTGACACTGAGTGAAAGTGCTTGATCCTGCTGACAGTCAAGTTCCAGCTCCAACTGCAGGTTTAGGTTTACAGTCATGTGTCTGTATTTGTTTAATAGTAAGCAGAATAAGGCTCAAAAACACCACGGCGCCATCATCTTTCTGTACGTTTTATCATTATTATGACTGAAGTAAGCGATTAAAATCTAACCTGTGGTTTTCAGGTTGAACGCTCCATTTTGGGACAAATAAACACTGCTGTGGGATACAGAAACATCATTATTTGAGCCAGGATTTTATTGAAATAAGGTATTTATTCTTTAGTCATACAACACTATGTAAAATCATTGTTTTTACAACACTGAAATGAGCATATATATTTATTTCTCATTCTCTTTTCTTCAGATTTAAGAAAATACAGGGAATATATGCACAGCCTCAAGACACAAAAACTGAACTAAAAAGGTTATAAAGGTTAAAGTCACTATTTAGTTTGACCTCTGACCCCATGACCTTTGCACAGTTCTATATATGACATGATTTTTTTTTCACTCCTACTTTATTTTATTAAATATTCTAAACCAGATACAGGACGGATTTTGTTTACTTCCTTAGAATATTATGCTGTGTGTCAGTTCCCAAATGATTTTTTTCTCTATTTTTAACCTTTCTTAAGTGATTTATCACCATTTATTATCATAGTATCCTTTGAATTTTACGTTTTTCCCAGTGAAAAATCGGGTATTTTCCTATATTTTATTCACTGATCATGGAGATGTTCATAAAAGCTCAGATTAAAGTTGAGGTATATTATATAAGAAACAGAGAAAACTGAAGAAAAAATGAAAAAATCTGTCATTAACTGAACATAAACCCAGTGTGTCCATCCACTGTCACTGATCCAACTCCATGGGTTTTACTGGTGAAACAATGTTGTAGAAGATGACGGTGTTTCCACGGTAACTACGGAGCCTCTGAACATCCAAATGGGTCATATCTGATGGCCATGAAAAGATGAAGAACTGTATTTTACACCAATTATGTATGTGTATTGATAGGATTAGTGGATATTAAATAGTTTACATCAGTAGATGGTTTTGGTCAATGGTGGATGTTCGGGTGTTTATGGGTTAAAAAAATAATTTAAGCATCTAAAGAAAAAAATATGTATCTGAGCCACGGGTGTCAAACATACAGCCCAAATACAAACTTTTCTCCATGTTTTAGGGTGAAAAAAGTTACAATATTAAATTAAAACCTAAAAAATGACATTGTGAAAATGTTTCCAACTACAAACTATCCTTTAAAATATATGAATAATATGAACAACCTGAAATTCCTTTAGAAAAATAAGTGCAATTTTAACAATATTCTGCCTCAGTTTATCATTTATACATGTTCATTATAACTCACAGATCCCAGTGGATCTACAAATACACAAAACATTTAATAACAGTCAGAATATTAAAGTAAAGTAATACAATAACACATAAATTCTGTTAAAAATGAACAGAGATTTTTTTTAAAAAGTGTCAACAAATATGTGCAAAATAAACAAGAACAAAAACAAAACATGCAGAAAAACGAGCAAAAATTTGGAAACGTCAAAAAAAATTATGTTAAAATTCCACTTATTTCTCTTCAGATATTTCATGTTGTTCATATTTGTTCAGATTATTCGCAGTCTTTGTGAAAGGATAGTTTCATTTGTCATTATCTATAGGTTATTATGATAGTATTTTACTGGTCTGATCCACTTTAGATCATAATGGTCTCAATGTGGAACCTGAACTAATGATTTTAACACCATTGTTTGTTAATATCTTCAGTGTAATTTTTGAATTTCTGAAATTCACCCCAGGGGGCGGACTGGACCCTTTGGCAGGCCGGTTTCGGACCACGGACCGTATGTTTGACACCTGTGACTCTGGCCCACAGAGGAGACTCATTTCTGTGACGGGTATAATTGTCCGTTTCGGTTCATACTCACGTTAAATCTCGGTTGAACTCCTGCACTGGGTTGTAAAACACCTCATTCGCACTGGGAAACAGAATGGAAGCCTTGCCCTCCTTCACCACCGTCTCCCCAGGTAACAGACCCTCAGGGGGGCTTTTCTCGGAGGCCCTCGGTCCCGTGGTTTCTGCTGATGAAGGGGCCGATGCCGCTGTCTGTGGATGATCTGTGGGGTCCTGAGCAGCTTTCTGGGGCTCCATAGTTCTTAGCGTTCTGCCTAAACTCCAACCAAGTATCTGAATGGCTGAAGGGAGGCGGGAATAACACAGATGATTGGCGGCAATGAGGGGGAGGAGCCTGGCTGTCCTCACCAGCATCAAGGACCCAAACCTGGAAAAACACAACGCATCTGAAGGCTGTTTATCGGAGGTAAACCATCAGTCCAGTTATTTAAGAGCTGCTGTCGATTATGGATCATCCCATCAACTGATCAATTCAGAGACTTGAGTCATTTATCGCATTTAGAAATCAAGCCCCTTTTCATTTCCTACAGTTTAGCTGATTCATTGTTTTGTCTATTAGAAATCAGAAAACTACATTAATGGCAGATATTATTTCCTTTCAGATAAAAACTCTGTATTTAAAAGGTTTTTTTTTTTTTAAATCCAACCAAGAATTCAAAGGACATAATGTTCTATTATTTCCCCAAAACATGAAAAAGAAAAGCAAGATATTTTCTCATTTAAACGACAGTCTGAAAAATTGTGGAACTTTTGCTTTAAAAATAAATGGCTGTGATAAATTCGGGTCCAACTGATAATTAATCAGCTACTCGTTGCAGATGACACGGTAATAAATCTGCCACTGCACTGGAGAAGGATTAAGGCCAGAGCTAAACTGGAGATATTTTCTGGATGTATATGTACATATGTACAGTATTAGACACAATTCAATCATTCCTGCCTAAAATTAATTTTTCTACAATAGACTATGTTGTGAATATCTGTTACAGACAGGATTAAATACTATTACATTGCAGAGATCTGAAACAGAAACAACAGTAACAATTATAAATGCAATTGTTGATAACTGAATTTGAAGTATTTCTACTTCACAGGTTATTTCCGTGTTGTGTGACTTTATATGTTACCTCATAAGCTAATTTATTTATTTATTTATTGGTTTATTTAGGGACCATGCATGTTTATGAACACTGTTGTATAAAAAATACACCCATACACTCCGCTGAAATCTGGCTCCATCATGTCAGTGATGCAAAGTCAGAAATGTCCATTTCTTCTAAACTGCCCCTCTTCAGATCCATTTATTTTATTGAATTTCTCTGTTGAATTTCTTTAGTTCTACACCATAAATATCATTGTCTGTTTTTTATCCAATGGTTCAATAAATCAATCATTAATGCATATGACATGCTTTTTTCATGAAGTATATAAAGAATATTTAGCTTTAATTCTTATAGACCCTATAGACAGAGAAATTCAGGTTCTCAGGAAAATTGCGGTTTATCAATTAATCGTTAATCGATCGATAAGGTCAACCAACTAATGATTAATGGATTAATCGATAATTTGCATCCCTACACTGAAGATATTAACAGTCAATCCTTTTACTGTAGGGGCCGTATAAAGCCCTACTTTAGTCTGAGGTGGGTAAGATCAGTAAAATACTATCATAAAAACCTACAAATAATGACGATTTCAAATGTTTCCTCTTTGTTTTAGTGTAAAAAAGTAAAATTGCATGAAAATGTGTAAATTTACAAACTAACCTTTCACAAAAAATAAAAAAAACGAGAAATGTCCCAAGAGAAGTAAGTGCAATTTTACTAATATTCTGCCTGTAACTAACTGTTTTGTGTATTTGCAGATCCATTATGATCTGTAAGTTGTAATGCATGTTTGCAAATGATAAGCAGAGGCATAATATAGTTAAAACTGCACTTATTTTTCTTAATAAATTTCAGTTTTTTCATGGATGTTCATGTTATTCACATTTTTTAAAGGACAGTTTATAGATGTACACATTTCTATAACATAATTTTATTTTTTTTTACAATAAAACACATAGTAAAGTTTGGAGTTGGCATTATTTATATATTATTATGTTATTAATTTACTGGTCTGGTTCACTTCATCTCATATTAGGAGGATGTGGCCCCTGAACTCAAATGAGTTTGACACCACTGGTCTAAAATACGATGTATTTCCGTGCATATAACAGTTTAAAGAATCATTCAAATAAGTTCAACTACTGCATCTACTACAGTAAAATTAAACCTAAAACATCACATCTAACAGTTAAAACACTGACAAGAACCATTTTACTGCACAATGACTAGTTGTACTTTGCATACTTTAGGTACATTTTGCTGACGATAATGAAATATTTTAGTATGTAGTGAATATAGTGTTAAATTCAGAACTTAACTACTAATGGAATATTATAAGATAAGATAAGATAAGATAAGCCTTTATTAGTCTCACAAGGGGAAATTCCAGATTTACAGCAACAAAGCACAAAAGTACACAAGAGAAAAAGAAAGTGCAAGATTAAGAATAAAGAAAAATCAAAAAGTTACATATATTATTTACAGCTGTGCACATGCTGATCATGCCACAAAATACATTTTCTCTATGTAGCATTAAGATTTGAACACATTAAATCAGGGGTCTCAAACATGCGTCCCAGGGGCCAAATGCGTCTCACCAAAGGTTCCAATCCGGCCCGTGGAATGAATTAGCAAAGTGCAAAAATTCCACAGTCAAGGCTGGAGTCAAGGTGGATCTCATTTTAGTTGTGGTTCCACATACAGACCAATATGATCTACAGTCAAATAATAACAGTTGAATAACTGACAAAAAAGAATGACTCCAGATTTTCTTCTCGGTTTGATGTAAAAAAAAAAACAAAAAAAAAAAAAACATTATGTCTATAAATAATGACAACTTCAAATGTTTGTCCTTGTTTTAATGCAAAAAATAACATCAAATTATGAAAATATCTACATTTCAAAACTATCCTGTAATAATAAAATGTGAATAACCTGAACAAATATGAACAACCTGAAATGTCTAAAGAAAATTCAGTCCAATTGTAACTCTTTTCTGCCTGTTCCTCAGTGTTTAGTGTCTTTGTAGATCTGATCCATAATGCACATGGACAAATGAGAAGTGGAGGCAGAATATTGTTAAAATTGCACTGATTTTTCTTAAGAAATTTCTTTTTTTTTTCAGGTTATTCACATCTTTTTTGTTTGGATAGTTTATGAAAGTAAGCATTTTCATAATTTAATGTTTTGGGGGGGTTTTTGCACTAAAACAAAGACAAAAATTTGCAGTTGTCATTATTTATAGGTTATTCTGTTATTATTTTACTGCTCCGGCCCACTGCAGATCAAATCAGGCTGAATGTGAAACCTGAAAGAAAATGAGTTTGAGAACCCTGCATTAAAGAGTTTGAATACTTCTTTCACCACTTCTGTAATACACACTAAATCCAGTGTAGTTACTGAGGTAGAAGGCCTTGTACTTTTTAAAAAGATTTAATTTAGTTTGTTTAATTGAAATACAGCTTCTATAAATGATAGTGCTCTTGTGCAAATCTATTCTCATTAATAAAAAACACACTTTAACCTCCGAGAAATGTTAGTATGCGTGTCTACAGTGTAATTACAGCTCAGTGTGTGGTTTAGTTAAACATTTATAAGCATTGTCATTGAGGTATGGTTCGTTACTTTGGTTCAGTTTGAGTAAATCTATTACTGTAAGTTCAGTACTGGTGCTAGCACATATTAGCCTGTATGCTAGGCTAAATCCGTTCAACAGTTTTACCTGTGACAGCTCCTGAAGGCGGACACTCTGTTTGTTTATCCGGTCCTTTTACTATAAATCAGCTGCTCGTGTGTTGTCTCTGTCCTCTCTGCTTAGTTTGTGTCGGTTTCCAGCTTATTCTCACGTTAGCACATGGAGGCGGCCATGTTTGGAGCGTCTCTACGGAAGCCCGGCGGGTTCATGTAGAAAAAAAAAAAGCGAAAGTGCGTCTTCACTCTCCCCCTCCCCCGAGGCAAAGCAGTCAGGAAAACGGTGTAATGTAAGGACAAGCCGGAGAAGGGGTCGATCAGTCAGCCGCTGCACACACTGGCCTACTTTCCCCTGAACATGTGAGGAGACTGGAAAACACATCAGTCTGCTTTCATGAATAATCTAATTTAATCTTGTCGTGCCTGAAGTTGGTGATGCATTCTGATGAAAAGGCTAAACATAGCCTATGGATTAACCAGAAAATCCAAAACCTATGATGTAGAGAGATAAACACTGCCTTTAAGAGAGAGAAAAAAAAAAGGTCATGGCAGGTCAGCTCTGAGCAGTCAGAGTCATACGGGGACAGAACAGTGATTTAGGTCATGGAACATGAGAAGGATGCAGCTGAAATACAATAGGCTGCATGAAACAGCCTATATGTTATGTACAGGCTGACTAACACTGTGGGCTGAACATACACTGAACAAAAATATAAACGCACCACTTTTGTTTTTGCTCCCATTTTTCATGAGCTGAACTCAAAGATCTAAAACTTTTTCTATGTACACAAAAGGCCTATTTCTCTCAAATATTGTTCATAAATTTGTCTAAATCTGTGTTAGTGAGCACTTCTCCTTTGTCCTTTGCTGAGATAATCCATCCACCTCACAGCTGTGGTATATCAAGATGCTGATTAGACAGCAGGATTATTGCACAGGTGTGCCTCAGGCTGGCCACAATAAAAGGCCACTCTAAAATGTGCAGTTTTACTGTATTGGGTGGTCCAGGGGGGTCAGAAAACCAGTCAGTATTTGGTGTGACCACCATTTTCCTCGCACAGTCTTCTTCATGAATTCTCTGAAACAGCTTTGGAGATGGCTTATGGTAGAGAAATGAACATTCAATTCACAGGCAAAAGCTCTGGGGGAGATTCCTGAAGTCAGCATGCCAACTGCATATTCCCTCAAAACTTGTGACATCTGTGGTATTGTGCTGTGTGATAAAACTGCACATTTTAGAGTGGCCTTTTATTGTGGCCAGCCTAAGTCACACCTGTGCAAAAATCCTGCTGTCTAATCAGCATCTTGATCTGCCACACCTGTGAGGTGGATGGATTATCTCAGCAAAGAAGAAGTGTTCACTAACACACATTTAGACAGATTTGTGAACAATATTTGAGAGAAATAAACCTTGTGTGTACACAGAAAAAGTTTTAGATCTTTGAGTTCAGCTCATGACAAATGGGAGCAAAAACAAAAGTGGTGTGTTTATATTTTTGTTCAGTGTAAAATAACCTCTTTTTTTAACGACCGTCAGTGCTCGCACTAACAAAGCTTGCATTGTTTCCCCTTAAATCCAAAAGCAACATGTGCATTTGTTACTGATTATCACCACATTAACCAGTGAAAGGACAAAAACGGTGCAAGATCCCAGAAAACCGCAGTATTTGTGTGTTTCTGGCAGTGGTCGAAGACAAACTCAGATGTTTAAGCAGCAGCAATAAAAGTCCCAAATACATATCGCCGTTAACCGATAAAGACCCAGTGCTACTTTTCTGGCTGTTTGCAAATGACCTTTAACTTTTCCTAAGTGATTTATTACCATTTATTATAATATTCCCCTCTGAATTTAGCATTTTTCACTGTAAATCATGTATTTCCCAGCATTTAATTTCCTTTATTTAATTTAGATGTTCACAAAAAGTCACAGTAAATTCAAAGGTTTTAATATCAAAAGAAAGAAAACTGAAGAAACTGAACGTAAACCCAGTGTGTCCGTCCACTGTCACTGATCCAACTCCATTTGATGTGAAAAAAAAAATATAAAATTATGTCTATAAATAATGACAACTTCAAATTTTTTTCTTTGTTTTAATGGAAAAAATATCATTAAATTATGAAAACAGTTCCATTTACAAACTATCCTGTAACAATAAAATGTGAATAACCTGAACAAATATGAACAACCTGAAATGTCTAAAGAAAATTCAGCCCAATTTGAACTCTTTTCTGCCTGTTCCTCAGTGTTTAGTGTCTTTGTAGATCTGATCCAGAATGCACATGGACTAATGAGAAGTGGCGGCAGAATACTGTTAAAATCTCACTTATTTTTCTTAAGAAATTTCAGTTTTTTCAGGTTATTCACATCTTTTTTGTTTGGATAGCTTATGAAAGTAAGTATTTTCATAATTTAATGGGGTGGGTTGCACTAAAACAAAGACAAAAATTTGCAGTCGTCATTATTTATAGGTTATTCTGTTATTATTTTACTGCTCCGGCCTACTGGAGATCAAATCAGGCTGAATGTGGAACCTGAAAGAACATGAGTTTAAGATCCCTGGTCTAGAACGTCCCAGTATCCACATCTAAAACCCTCACACATCCAGCTCCAGCCTACTGCACGTTGGATTAACTGTTTTTGTTTTTAATCATATTACCACACAGCCTACTCTGTACGCATTAGGGGGGACAGAGTGGGTGTACAGCATCTTCTGACACAGGGTGTATAGTCCATATACATAATATACATACAGCCTTTGAGCACAGGTGTCAACATGCGGTCCGGGGGCCAAATCCGGTCCACCAAAGGGTTCGATCCGGCCCCTGGGATGAATTTGTGAAATGCAAAAATTACACTGAAGATATTAACAATCAAGGATGTTCAATCCAAAGTGGGTCAGACCAGTAAAATACTATCATAATAACCTGTAATTAATGAAAAAATGCAATTTTTTTCTTTTTGTTTTAGTGTCAAAAAAGTTAAATTACACAAAAATGTTTACATTTACAGACTGGCTTTTCACAAAAAATATGAACAACCTGAAATGTCTTAAGAGAAGTATGTAGTATTTTAACAATATTCTGCCTGTTATCAAATGTTTTCTGTATGTGTAGATCCACTGTGATCTGTAAGTTGTAATGCACATGTATAAATGATAAACTGAGGTGTAATACTGTTAAAATTACACTTATTTTTCTTGAGAATTTTCAGGTTGTTCATATTTGTTCATGTTACGTTTAAGTATGGTTCGTAGGTGTGTTGAGCCGCATTATGTAATAAATTCCCATTATGTAATAAAAGTTCAAAATGTAATAAGAACGTCACGTCATCTTGTAATAAAGCCGCATTATGTAATAAACTGATGCATTTTGTAATAAACTACCTCAATGCATTATGTAGTAAATTTTTTTGCATTACGTAGTAAGTTATTACAATTTGAGAAGTTTATTACAAAATGCACTTGACACCTTTTTATTTTCAGGAAAATGTAATGTGCTAAATTAATCTTTAAACTGTGTGATTAAAGTTCTGATTCCATTACCTGGAGCTCCTGTGACTAATTTCTTCTAAATTGCTCTGAAATTATATTTATTACCTCCGCCAAGGAGGTTATGTTTTTGCCAGGGTTTGTTTGTTTGTTTGTTTGTCTGTCCGTTAGTGTGCAACATAACTCAAAAAGTTATGGACAGATTTGGATGAAATTTTCAGGGTTTGTTGGAAATGGGATAAGGAAGAAATGATTAAATTTTGGTGGTGATCGGGGGTGGGGGGGCCCATGGGGGGGCCCATTTCCAACAAACCCTGAAAATTTCATCAAAATCTGTCCATAACTTTTTGAGTTATGTTGCACACTAACGGACAGACAAACAGACAAACAGACAAACAAACAAACCCTGGCAAAAACATAACCTCCTTGGTGTGGGGGGGCCCATGGAGGGGGGGCACTGATCAGCCTTGGCGGAGGTCTGCGCTCTCCGAGTGCTTTTCTAGTTTGGATTGTTATTACAAAATGAACCATGTTATTACATTTTTTGTAATAAAAATGTGTCAAGTGCATTTTGTAATAAATTTCTCAAATTGTAATAACTTCCTACATAATGTGAAAAAATTTACTACATAATGCGTTGACGTAGTTGATTACAAAATGCGTCAGTTTATTACATAATGTGGCTTTATTACAAGATGTAGTGACATTCTTATTACATTTTGAACTTTTATTACATTATGGGAATTTATTACCTCCGCCAAGGAGGTTATGTTTTTGCCAGGGTTTGTTTGTTTGTTTGTTTGTTTGTTTGTTTGTTTGTTTGTCTGTCCGTTAGTGTGCAACATAACTCAAAAAGTTATGGACAGATTTGGATGAAATTTTCAGGGTTTGTTGGAAATGGGATAAGGAAGAAATGATTAAATTTTGGTGGTGATTGGGGGTGGGGGGGGCCCACGGGGGGCGCCACTGATCAGCCTTGGCGGAGGTCTGCGCTCTCCGAGTGCTTCTAGTTATATTATTTGACTGGTCTGGCCCACTTTATTTCATATTAGGCCGAATGTGGAACTGAACTAAAATGAGTTTGACACCCCTGCCTTTAAGGGACTAATTTTCAGTGTTTAATTTCCAAAACCATCCGTGCAGACTAATAGTATGTTTTGTGTTGCTCGTTCTAACTTATTCCAACTTCTTCAGCTCCTTGTTGGATGCATCATTCGGGGTGAGGAGGCTGAGTTCAGGCCTGTGGTGGAACAACAGCACAATCTACAGCTCAACGTGACAAAGACAAAGGAGGTCGAAGTGGATCTGAGGAGGACAAAGACAGCTGCCACTCCTGTTTTCATCCATGGGAACTGTGTGGACGTGGTGGAGGACTACAGGTGTCCAGGGTGGACCTGGACAATAACTGGACTGGACAAAGACCACCGAAGACGGCTCTGAAAAGGGCCACAGTAGACTCTACTCTCTGAGGAGGTGGAGGTACTTTAACATCTGCAGGACGATGCTGAGGACGTTCTACCAGTCTGTGGGGAACGGCGCTGTCGTGTTCAGAGGCAGAGGGCAGAGGGTGGCAGACTCAAACAGACTCACCAAACTGATCAGGAAAACCAGTCAACGAGCGATCAATCAATCAATCAAATTTTCATCATTTATTGTTTTATTTGGTTGGTTGGTATTAGTTTATTGTTCTTATTATTATCATTGTTTTTAGTTGTACAGCTTTTTATGTTTTTTAATCTATTCTTCTGTTTTATTCTTTTATTTTGGTTTTTATTTATTCATCTGTACAGCACTGTTTTTATTTGGGTTTTTTGTACAGTTGTTCTATGTTTTTTAATCTGTTCTTTTATTTTATTCTTTTATTTAGGTTTCATTAATTCCTCTGTACAGCACTTTTGTTGTTTTTTTGTACAGCTGTTCTATGTTTTTTAATCTATTCTTGTATTTTATTCTTTTATTTTGGTTTTTATTTATTTGTCTGTACAGTACTGTTTTTGTTTTGTTTTGCTTGTTGTACAGTTGTTCTATGTTTTTTTCAACCTACTTTTGTATTTTATTCTTTCATTTTGGTTTTTATTTCTTTTTCTGTACAGTACAGTTTTTTTGTTTTGTTTTGTTTTGTTTTGTTTTTTGTACAGTTCTGTGTTTTTTAATCTATTCTTATATTTTATTCTTTTATTTTGGTTTTTATTTATTTGTCTGTACAGCACTTGGGTCCACTGTGGTTGTTTTAAAGTGCTTTACAAATAAAGTTGGATTGGAAATTTTATTTATAGAGCTCCAAATCATAACAAAACTGATCTCATGACACTTTACATATAGAACTGGTCCAAATCATACTCTCAAACCCATTTACAGAACCAACAGAATCCTCCAGGAGTAAACACGTGTGACTTGTGTGAAGTTGTGGGTGTGGAATTGGACTCTGATGACATTGTCCAAACTATGGGACATCCTGGACAGTGTCTACCACCATCAACACACAGATGGAGCACAGGAGCACCTGCAGCACAGACCCATCAACACCAGATCCACCACAGAACCACAGGAGGTCATTCCTACCTGTGGTCATTCAACCCCACCCCACCCTCGAGTGTCAGACACCCTATTTGACATTTAATCCATTCAATATTATATACACTTAGGGACGGGAATCGATAAGAATTTAACGATTCCAATTCCATTATCGATTTTGCTTATCAATCCGATTCTCTTATCGATTCACATTGGGTGAGAAAATAAAAGAGTACAAACGGGTGTGTTTGCATTAACTGTCTTTTATGTTTCCATCTGCACAGAAAATATAACATACACAATATGTACAAATAATAAGAACAGATGACGCCGGGCCGGTTTGGGGGTGCACAGTGAAAGTGAAACTACAGACTCTTTACTAATTCCTCTATTGCCGCATTTCCACGACGTGGAACTGGTTTGACTCGGCTCGGCTCCTGTTGTTGTGCACCGCATTTCCTTTCCCCTACCTTCAGAAACTTGTATTTGAGGGGGTACGATGTTTGTTGCCCGCACCGGAACCAGAACTGGGACCAGATGACAGCCTGGTGTTCACTCTGCCGCTACATTCCCAAGCATCGCTAAGTAGCGAATCAAATACGTGACATTCCTGTGAATGACTCACATGCTGTGGACAAATGTTTGAACAGATCAGAGGGATTTCACCCTTTAGAAGAAATGGAAGCTGTGACAGTGTTCAACTGGACCTGGTGTCATCTGTTTGGACCTGCTGTGGTCTGTTTGGACCTGCTGTGGTCTGTTTGGACCTGCTGTGGTCTGTTTGGACCTGCTGTGGTCTTTTCAGATCGTTTCTGCCTCAACACCGTGTTGTCTACGTTCTGATCAAAACAATGCAGCGTCTGCGTGACGTCATCGCGCATGCTCAACGAAGGCGGAATCGATAAGCAGGCAGGCAAATGATTCCAAGGAATCGAGCTACTGGGACCCGGTTCTCAAAAAGAACCGGTCCTCGATTCCCATCCCTATATACACTGTAAGAAAAAAAAAACAAAAACACTGTATTATTCCGGCAGCAGGGGTGCCGAAAAAATACTGTAAAATAACAGAAAATAACCATCTCATAAAAATATGGTAATTTTCCATCATTAAAATACAGTTTTTTGCCCTAACTTTACATGAGATTTTGCTTTTTTTTCTAGCTTTTTAATGTTTAATAAAGAATATTTTCATGTATTAAAACAATCAAATTACCTATAAATATATATAGAAATAATTTTCAATGAGACTAAGTTATACAATCCACTGATAAAAACTATATTTGGACAGTTTATCAGTGCTTATACATGTTATACATTCACAAAAATACATTTATTCAACATTTTTGTTGTGAAACCTCCTGTAATTACACAAGATATTTGTCAATTAACAAACAAGTCTGGTTAAACTGACAGAACAAATACTTCTTTTATGGTCAGTAATTTTATCTTGTTTTATTTTATTTTTTTAAAGTATCAAACTTTAAATTAACAGTTTAATCTCATAAATAGAAAAGAAATATTTGTGAAATTATGATACATTTGCAAATGTATTTTAACTGTATTTTTCTGTGAAAAAAGAAACAATTTCTTTTTTTTTTTAAATGGAAATTTTATGGTTATTCACAGTTAAAGTTTTTTCATGTTATTTTACATTTGACCTGTAAAATCACAGTCTATTTTTGTCATTTCATTGATATTTTCCTGTATCTTAAAAATACAGGAAAAAATCTGTAAAATAAACAGTGAAAATTCTGCTAAAGTACAGATTTTTTTTTTTTTTACAGTGTATATTCACTCAGGACAATATTGTTCAGATCTATAAAGCTCTATAACAACAACGGCTTTAACACTGATGACATTATATTTAGATAAATTGTACTTTTCATCTCATTTGGTTATTATCATTTATTTATTTTTTATTAGCCCCCCCCTCCATTTTCCTCCTTTCTCTCTCTCTCTCTCTCTCTTTCATTTCTCTTCTTCTCACTTATTTTCTGGTGATTAACAATTAGCTTTTTACAGGATAAAATATTAAATATAAATATGCTACTAAAGTACTACAAAAACTACTGAAATATACAAAAGCTAACTCTACAGATGAGAAATATGTGATTGATTGATTGATTGATTGATTGATTGATTGATTGATTGATTGATTGATTGATTGATTGATTGATTTCAAATATTAATGTCAAAACAGAAGAAAATAAATAAAGCACTGAAACATAAGACATATAAGACATATTCGAAAAGGAGTGAGAAGAAGTATAACAGATAATGATATAGTGTTAGGATAAATGCCAGTGCTGTGAAACTTAAAACTAAGCAGTTGAAGTAAAGTAAATAGGTTTATATATTTACATGATATTCAACTGCTTTGAGTTGAGAATAAAAATACAGTTGAGCTGAAACATAAAACTAACCATTATGGTTGTAATGTGGTCTGGAAATGGAAAACTGGTACAGGATCAGTAATGGTATTAAACATTTAAAAAAAAAAAAAAAAAATTCACAGCCCCAAGTCAAACATGAATATGCAACAAAAGGGGATACTAAACACACTTATTAATAAAAAAAAACAAACAAACAACATGCAAAAAGTATAAAAACACCAAGTTACATGAGCATGAGCCATTAAAAAGACGACCGTATGAGGACACGGAGCATTGAATATAAATGTAAGTATACACCATGTAAACAATATGGGTGTGAATGTGCACAAGTGACTGTAGTGTATGAAGACAGTCCTGTAATTAGATCCACGTGTCAAAGTACGTGTTGAACATTAACGGCCTGACGGACTTTTAAGGACATTAACATGGTTTTGCAGCATATCCTCCTGAGACCCAGCAATGCATTTTTGTCCTCTGTAGTGGACAAGAGTTTCATAGCTTTACTTTAAAATAAATAAATAAATAAATAAATAAATAAATAAATAAAAATGTCCACTGAAAAGGACATTATATTAAAAAAAAAAAAAAAAAAATGTATCTGAAAAAACTGTTGCATCATGCTGTTTCCACTTAAGGCAATTATTTAACATCCTGAGACCCAGTAAATGTCAGCAAAGTATAAGTTTTTTTTTTTTTTTTTTTTATTAAATAAGCGCCTATATTGGAAACATCATGATGCAACAGTTTTTTCAGATGCAGTTTTTTAAATTTTTATGGAATGTCCTTTGTGGTGGACAGTTTTCTTTTCTTTTCTTTTCTTCTTTTTTTTTGTACAAATTTGTGAAACTCTTGTCCACTAATGTGGACAGAAAACCCACAACTGGGTCTGAGGAAATGTTTCCTTACTGGGTCTCAGGAGGATATTGACTTTTATATGTTTGGATTTCTGAAGGTAAAAGGGTGTGTTTCTGTGCAATTATCAAACTCTGTTGTACATTTATTTATTTTTATTTTCTGTTTACTTTCTGATCCCCGACATGGTCATAAGAGTTAGGTTAAGTTCTCTGTCCACACTGTCAGACCGGATAAGTTGAGTTTACTGAAAAAATCTCAGGTAACTAGAGATAACTAAAAATTTAAGTAATGAGTAATGAAAACTTGATTGTATTAAACTTCAATGCTTGATTTGAATGGAATTGCTGTTTTAAGTACAACACACTAAATGCCAAGTTAATTTAACTTAAAAGTTGTTGCAATGTCAATTTCTTTGTATAATCAATAGACTTAATATCATCAGCTCATTGAACTGAAGTAAATTTAACTTAAACATACTTCAATATAAAATACTCTGAGAAATTACTCAATTTAATATATTATATCATAGTTGGAAGTTAAGTCAAGGGTAACTCCATGTAGTCAGTTACAACAGACAGTGCCTTTAATCATATAAGACTTAAACTTTTATGTTGCACTAAAAAATGTTATTTGAACAGTAAATCCATAGTTCTTCCTCTGGCTCTGACTCATGGTGCAGCTCTACAAAAATATAACAACAAACACAAAAAGGCCAATAAACACTGACATATACACATTAAGTCAAAAATGAACACTAACACCACGACCCCGCTGAACCCCTGCACAGAAAAAGAACACATTTACAACAACATGCTCAATACCCACAATGCAATGCACAGATAAAAAGGTGTGGTCAGGACTAAAACTGAGTGATTTAAATCCATTCAACTACAACTGTTTTTGTACTTTTGATTATGTCCACAAATGAGTAGAATATACTGAACATTTTATAGTAATGGAATAAAACTGAAATAATTTAAGTGCATTGTAATTAAAGCACTTTAGTAAAATACAAAGGCCGGGCTTACAGTGCATGTTTATTTTTTGCAGTTAAAAGAATCTAAAGCTTTTAACAAGAAAGATTTTGTAAATGTACTTAAGAATGTAAAGCTTTGTATTTGTATTTATTTATTTAGTTCCAGGACAGTGTGTATTGGCATTAGTTACAAAGAACAAGATGCATGCACCAGATTTAGCAGAGAAGCTAATTTCCATCTGTTGTCCTGGACAAACGACTAACATAACAAACATCACTTCGATTACAAAGTCCTAATATACTGGAAGAAAACCAGTTAAACATGACAGATACAGCTCAGTCTGCTCAGACTGAACGCCTTCAGCCAAATACAGAAAACATTCTAAAAATACACTCACTTTCCCTGCTTTAAAACATAGTGTGATGTTTGGATTTGGCATTGTTTATATATTATTCTGTTATTATTTGACTGTTCGGCCCTCTTCACATCATAAATGTGGCCCCTGAGCTAAAATGAGTTTGGCAGTCCTGCTGTATGCGCACGAGCCTGAACATCTGGATGGGGGCGCTGTGACAATAAAGCCCAGTGAGCGTGGCGCTATACATCTGACACAGGAGAATTATAGAGTTAATAGTATTTGGCATGACAGGGAGAGAGAGCGGGGAGCGCAGTGCCGTGCCTGAATGCAGTCTCATCCTGTTTAGTATTCACTGTGCGCAGAAGCCTGGAGGCCCCGGAGGGCTCACCTGCCCGGAGTCTAGACGCACGAGCACACGCGCGCACACACGCGGCAGACGGCGGGATCGAACCGGCAGCTCCCGACTTCAGGAGGGGGTCGGTTAAAGCACCCAAAGGAGAAGACAGCCCGGTGAGTGTACGCGTGTGTGTGTGTGTGTGTGTGTGTGTGTGCGTGCGTGCGTGTGCGTGTGCGTGTGTGTGCGTGTGTGTGCGTGCGTGTGCGTGTGTGTGTGTGTGGGTGGGTGGACTGGTGGGTGGGGCTCAGACGGTCGGGTCGGCTGGGGACGCTGCCTGTCTACCTGCCCGCAGCGGCGCGTGCGCTTTACCTGGATACTCTATCTGCTACTATAGGGACTGGTGTATTCAGACGGACAGTGATCCTATTCAGGCTGCTGTACATGACACTAATACCAAAAATAACATAATGTCCGAGGCAGAAATTAAATACCAGTGTAAAAAAATATTATATGGAATTCCCTCTGGAAATGAAGGCAAGGCAGTGCTGGGATTCGAACCCAGGATCTCCTTTCATATTATATTAGACATGTGCTTTAACCAACTAAGCAGCGTCACACTGTAAAAAAAATCTGCAATTTAACAGAATTTTCATTGTTTATTTGACAGATTTTTCCTGTATTTTTAAGATACAGGAAAATATCAATGAAATGACAAAAACAGACTGTGATTTTACATGTCAAATGTAAAATAACACAAAAAACTGTAACTGAATAACCAAAAAATTTCAGTTTTTTAAAATAATTTTTTTCTCTTTTCACAGAAAAATACAGTTAAAATACATTTGAAAATGTATTATAATTTCACAAATATTTATTTTCTACTTATGAGATTAAACTATTAATTTAAAGTTTAATACTGTAAAAAAATTAAAAATAATAAAATGAGATAAAATTACAGACAATTAACCGTAAAAGAAGTATTTGTTCTGTCAGTTTAACCAGACTTGTTTGTTAATTGACAAATATCTTGTGTAAGTACAGGAGGTTTCACAATAAAAATGTTGAATAAATGTATTTTTGTGAATGTATAACATGAAGAAGCACTGATAAACTGTCCAAATAGTTTTTATCAGTGGATTGTACAATTTAGTGTCACTGAAAATTATTTCTATATATATTTATAGGTAATTTAATTGTTTTAACACATGAAAATATTCTTTATTAAACATTAAAAAGTCAAAAAGTAAAAAAAAAAAAGAAGCAAAATCTCATGTAAAGTTAGGGCAAAAAACTGTATTTTAATTATGGAAAATTACCATATTTTTATGAGATGGTTATTTTCCGTTATTTTACAATATTTTTTCAGCACCCCAGCTACCTTTTTTTTTTTTTTTTTTGTTTTACTTTTATTTATTTATTTATTTATTTTACAGTACAGATATTACATTTTAACCCTTTCATGCATAGTAGTCACTGCAGTGGACAGCTATTGAAAGCTGTTCTCTTGTATATTCATAGAGTTTGTTGTTTTAGTTCCATATCAGCTAGCACATTGGGCACTCATGCATCATCCCATACACTGCAATTGATACCATTATGATACCATAACGATACCATTACTGTAACTTTGCTGCTCTTGATAAACCTGATCTGCAGTAACATATTTGAGTGTAAAGCAATTACTTGTTATTTATTTATTCATTTGTTTGTTGTATATTATCTCCACAAAGTGCATAATGACTAGTATTAGAGTATGTTAAAATGTGACAAAACATCAGATTAGCAGTATTAAAATTATTTTTATTTCATAGTTTTCACACAGTGTATTAGTAAATACATGTTTCTTTGCTTCAAAAAACTAAAAAAAAAAAAAAAAAAGCATGCTGAGTGAACATTTTTTGCAAAACAGTGTCATAAAATATTTTTCAATCACATTTTTTTTTTTAATGCCTAAAGAGGAATAAAAACACCCAGGAAAGAAGATTCTCATACCTCATACATGAAAGGGTTAAATTACCCTCTAGAGACCCAGCAATGCACAAGAGACAAGAGTTTCACAGCTTTACCAAATAAAAAAATAAAAACAATGTCCACTGCAAAGGACATCCCATAAAAAATTTAAAATAAAGAAAGCACCTGAAAAAAAAAAAAAAAAAAAAAAAAAAAAAAAAGCAATTATTTAATGAAAAAAGCCTAAGAGTATACTTTCCTGGGTCTCAGGAGGATAATTATTTAAAAAACATACTTTGTAAAGTCTTTATAAAGGTTATTATATTTCTATAGGCGTCTCAAGTAATTCAGAAATACTAGTTTACTTTCATCCTGTGAAGGCAAATGTGTCATGTCATGAAGGACCCTGGTATAAAATTATAAAAATCCTCATTAAAAGGCAAGCAAAACTTTTCTATATTTATTCTGATGCATTTATAAGTGAATGAAAAGAAGAATGTTGCGGAAAAAGTTGTCATGAATATGCAGGTGTTTCTAATAATAGGATACTTCCATTTATTCAGTATGGGCTCCTTCAGCTGAATCTGATGCATCCTGGGAAAGTTGGGGTCGTAACACCAGCTGTCTGTCTGTCTATCTGTCTATCCACCTGTCTGTCTGGAGGATCGGTAGCTCTGCGATCTGTCTGCAACCCCTGGATGGGAGAAAAAAAAAAAAAAAAAAAAAAAAAAAAACCCCCGCTCTGCCCCCCCCCCCCCCCCCCCCCCCCCCCGGCTCCGCGCTCTCCTCTTTTCGCCCGTCCGCGTGAGGACACGTGCGCGTACACGTCTAAGTATGTATGTGTACGCGTGCTTGTGCGCGTGCTCCGCCTGCTGCTGGTTCACATACAGAATACAGTCACAATGAATGGCTGCCTGCAGCGAGGCGGAGGGAGACACTAGACCGCTTCTTCTGCCGTTGCCTCCTCCATTGAAACACTTTCCCAGCGGAATACAAGCCGAGGGGGTGAGTTGAACGCGGGCGGGTCACTGAGGACAGCGGTGGTGAAGGCTCTGTGTGTTGTCCGAACCCCCGGACTGTGTGTGTTCTTGAATCCGCCTGGGTGAATTCGGATACCGGAGTGGTGGTGTTCGGTGTCTGCGGCGGTGTGTGGAAGTGGGGGGTAATAAAGCTATTGTTTTTTTATTGTTTTTTTTAAAGGGGGTGGTAAAGTTGTGCTAGCTACTATGGGGGATGGGCTCACGGGGACAGACCAAACTTTAACCACTTCACCGGTCGGTTCCACTCGTCGCCGCGGGCTCGTCCCCCCTTTTCTATCGGTGAGTGACTTGCCGAGTCCTCCGCTCCTCTTTTTTCTTCCTCCGCATTCCTGAACTTTCTTTAAACTACTTTGTGCTCGCGCAGGGGTGGAGGGGGGGCGCGCGGGGCGGGGGGGTCCGTTTTCCACCGTAACGTGCTGCAATTCGCCACGCGCAGCCGTTGGTTCGTCTAAAAATCATGGTGTCCTGTCGGTAAACGGGTTAAGATTTTTACAGCCGGCCCCCTTTTTTTTTTTTTTTACTTTCCCCTCCTCTCTTCCCTCTCGCCATGCCGGATCCATCCGTCTGTCTCGCCCACAGTTGCAGCGCATTTGTGTCCCGGGATGACCTGTTGATGTCGGCTAAAGATGGAGTGCCAGGGCCAGGATCGACCTCCGCTATAGACCCCCCTTCTCTCCGGTAAAAAAAAAAATAAAATAAAAAATCAGCAAAATATATATATTTTTTACATCGTTGTTTGTCAAGTGAGCAAACCGCTGGGTCTGCCTCTTTTGGTGGCGATTAAATAAATAATTAAACTGTGATATATCATAAGCGACATTTTGGAGGGGAGCAGCGCGTGTCTGTCCCGTGTCGGTAGCTGTCGTTCGGCCCGGAGGAGGAGGAGGAACTCGGTCTAATCGGACATCACATCGCGCTGGCCTGGCACGGAGAAGAGAGAGGGGGGGGGACAGGAACAGGGAGAGCCGCTAAACTACTGAATATTTTATCCCTCTCGACTATTTTTGTGGCAGATTTTGTGCCTCCCGGTGCCTCGGACGAATAAACGCGTGTGTTTGCGTTGGGAGTGGAAATCGGGATTGACATACAAAATAAAAAGAGAAGAGCTGTCTATCTTTTTTTTTTCCCCCCTTTCCCTTTTCCGCTGCCGCCCCCTTTCCTCCCTCCCTTCGCTAAACGCGCACACACACCGGCCCGGGCCAGCCGAGGACTCCCAAATCCTACCGGGCATCGAGGCTGGCACACGGCGGGGCACCGAGAGCTCTCTGCCCGCTCTGACTTGCCCTGCTGCCTCGTTGGTGACCGGGTCTTTCTTCCACTTAGACGTCAACCGGCGAGACATCGGCTCGGCTAGACTTTCATGTGAGATTAATTGATGTATCATTGATGTTGTATAAATAATATTTGGTGAAGTTTCAGCTCCAGCCGTGCTCAGGGGAGAGGCTACAGTTATAGCCACATTTTGGTTCATGTCTACCGGGAGTGTCGTCCGAATCCTGCGGTTTCAGATTAAATGTCCCTCAACTAATAACCCTCCAGCGTTGAGACTGACTACATGTGATTTATAGGATTAACGATTGACAGAATTGGTAAAGTGTTCTTACTAATGCCTGTGCTAGCCTTAGCTTGTAGCTTGCTACTTGCTAACAGGCCACCTTTAACCTCTGCAAACCAGGAAACTGAATATGATTAAGTTGGTGATTGATGTTATTTTCACAGACTTGTGTTGGTGTTAATGTTTATGCTTGGTTATATGTCAAGCAGGCTTATACAATGAATAAGTTACTTATTAGCATCTGGATGTTAGCTGAAGCATGTGGTTGTTCTGCATAAACTTGGATTTGTTGCATTAGGGATGGCTTTCTGTAGAGGCACAGACACACACACAGTTTAGGAGCTCATAATGAGACACATGGGGGGGGGGGGGGGGGGGTATAGGCCAGAGGTCAAGTGGTGTGGGTTAACTCCTTTTTTATGTTTCCTGGAAGTTGTTGTGACCTCTGACCTAAGAGGAGGGAAAGGTGGCTGGTAGGATGTCCTCCCATGACACCTCAGTGCTGGAGTGTGCTGAAATCAAATCAGGCAAGCGCAAGAAAAAGTTACACTCTAGGAATTTAATTTTTTAAGTGTATGTTGGTGTGTTGTGAATACCAGCTATCTCCCTGTTTTTTTGAGTTTGTTGTCTGCTTGGCGCACTTATTTTACCTTTTCAATTAACGAGGGAAGAGTGTCCTCTCGGATGCTTCCTCTTAGCAACCACCGCCTGCTTATTATTCATAACGCTGCACATGTATGCACCTGGAAACCTTTCTCCGTTGTTTGCAGAGAAGCTCCGCTCTTCACACAATTGTCATTTCAGTTACGTGCTTAAGGCTTTAGAAAATAAATCTCTTTGGGAGGATGTCAGTATAATCATACAGGTTCAGTTTAGCGGTCAAGTGCAGAAACGCTCCATCTCATTCCTCCTCTTCCATCCACGTCGGGAATTTTATCTGTCCTTGTAATCTAATGTAATAATTAGAATAACAATGGAGTCGTTAATGAAGTAAAGTGTGTAAACAAATCCTGGATGAGGCCCAAAACACATGGAGGAAATCTCAGTCTGAGCCACTTCACTATATTAATGTAATGCATATTGATTTCTTTACATCGACACAACCTGCCAAGGCACAACAATGTGTCAAGGTATAATTGCCATTAAACACTGACGTAGTTATGTCAAAACATTATTGATCTTATTGAAATTGGCTGAAAACAACTAACAGTTCTAACTTCTAGTGTTTTAATGAATACTAATAGGGTTTTGATATGATCAGAATGATAGCTCGATCAGATGTTATAAAGTGGTTCAAATCCAACAAACAGTCTGGGATGTTAATTGTTTTTCTGCTTAGAGTTGTGCCGCCCAATTTATTAGCCATATTAGTATCACAGTTGAACCATGCATAATTAATCCACATAGCGTTTTGTAAACCTGTATATTATTTTACCTCTGCCTGCATTACACAGATGAGAAAGGTTGTTTTAACTTAACTGTGTGTGAGAGATTTGCAGCACGGGGGTTGTAAATGTAGAGGTATTACTCTTTTCCTTAACCCACTGCCTGTATCTGTCAAAATTAATGAGTTGTTATAAACTTAAAAATTAATTATGATGAAATGCTGATGGCTTCCTATTCTCAGTGCTGCCCTTATGTAGGCGTAAAGCAGGAGCACAGGACTGCTTTAGTCCACTTTTTTCAACCTTTATTTATCTGTTAGGTTTGCTGAGCATGCATGCTACAGCTCTTTGCTTCACATTCACACCTGGAAGCTTCCCAGTACAACCACTATCTTTTATTGTTGGCCAAGGATCTGGTCCTCTAAGAGTGCTCAAACAGAGTGGAAAATTCACCTTAAGGTCATTGTGTCCTGCTTTTAAATTTGGTCATGTTTTATCAGTAGTACTAGGAGGTATTTTTCTGAGATGCAGCATGTCATTTACATACTATTTCTCTGGACCTGCATTGTCTTTGAGAAGCACTTTTAACTACCACAAGGGCATAGTGGGGCTCTATAGAATACTGCAGGGGAAAAAAAAAAGCTTAAACCACCTTTAGTGGTGTTGTTTTTGCAGGGATGTGATTAGCATTCATATCTATTTATCAGTCTCTCCATTAAGGTAAAATAGGAAAAAAAAAAGAAATATGTGCATGGTATTAATAACTGGCTTCTACAGGCAAAAGTCAGTATAAAAGACGTCTGTCCACATGACAAAACCATAAGAGACATTTGATGTGTTTTAATGTTAAAGATTAATGCAGATTAATGTATAGTCACATTATGACATGTTAAGTGCAAATGGACATCACACTCAATACCTGACATTTTGCTCTGGAGAAAGTTTTTTCCCCCTGAAATTTTAGTTTATGATGTAGTTTACATTAGCAGTCCGGAAAATGAATTAATATATAGAATGAGAAATACATTTTTATTGTAATTAAAAACAACCCTAATGGTAAGATTTATGTGCACTAGTGGGCCAGATTCAGCCAAAGTGAACATCTGTGTCAAATATTAAAGTTTCCCCTATCATTTCTCAAATAGGCTCATTTTTTAGCTTAAGAACTCTATTTTATGGAACTGTTTACAAAATTTCAGTATAACTTGTATAAAAAAAGATATAAAGATATAATCAATATAAAATGAAACCTTAAAAGGACTCAAATATGTAAATGCACTAGTGAGTTTTATAATATTTGTTCTAGACTCATATGTAAATGCGCTATTAACTATAATAATAATAATATTTGTTCACACTCGTATATGTAAATCCACTATTAACTTTAATAATATTTGTTCTAAACTCATATATGTAAATGCACTATTAACTTTAATAATAATATTTGTTCTAGACTCATATATGTAAATGTACTATTAACTTTTCTAATAATATTTGTTCAGACTCATATGTAAATGCACTATTAACTTTAATAATATTTGTTCAGACTCATGTATGTAAAGGCACTATTAACTTTAATAATATTTGTTCTAAACTCATATATGTAAATGCACTATTAACTTTAATAATAATATTTGTTCTAGACTCATATATGTAAATGTACTATTAACTTTTCTAATAATATTTGTTCAGACTCATATGTAAGTGCGCTATTAACTTTAATAATATTTGTTCAGACTCATATATGTAAATGCACTTTTAACTTTAATACTAATATTTGTTTTTGTATCAGTGATATTTTCAGTCTGTGACTCTGTTGAACTAATTCTTCAACAGTACATGAATATTCAGAGGTTCTGTCCAATCCAGTTATTAGTCAAATATGCTCTGCTATTATCTATATATATCACTTCAGTTGTAATATGTATGTTCAATAAAAGTTTATGATCATATTTGTAGTGTTTTAGTTCCTGTCAGTCTTTTATTCTGATACTGATCACAGGTACAAACTGCTGTCCCTGTATCACATATTTGTGTTCATCAAAACTGATCATTTCAACATTTAGATCGAATATTGATCATAAATGTAGTTTAACATCAGAGCTAAAGCCCTATGTTTCATGTAGGATCCATTTATGATGAGAACAGCATGTTTTGGACATTTGCATCACGTGAAAAAATAAAAGGTGTTTATTTTGAGTCCCCATGTCACACAGCAGGAATTTAAGTATTTTTACCCCAAAATTTATTTCTGTAAATTGTACCATGTGTGATGTGACAGTACTTACTCAGAACTATTCATACATGTATTAAACATGGAGTCCAGTTATTTAATTTATACACATAGACTATTGAACAGGAAATATGTATCTGTACTTTATCCTGACATTTATCTCAGTTAGATGGTGTGCATGCATGTAGGGTTCAACCATAGTACTCCCCCCCCACCCCTTTTTTTTTTTTTTTTTTTTTGCTAAAACAAGCAAGTAGGTCATATATCTACTTGCCTGAAGTCAGATTTTACATGCCTCTAGATAAATTATTTTGTTTAATGGCAGATATCAAACATTTGAGGCAAAACTAGATTTTTCTGATTAATCTTCTTTTCAACTTCCAGTGGAGACCAGGAGGAAGTGAGACAGCTCGTGCCTCAACTGTTTCTGCCATCAACACAGTCATATGTTTAATTTTTGTTATACCATGATTGGGCTAGTTATTCAGATTAATGGACCAACATGGTGTTTTACTTGGAAAGCTGTTTTGTTTTGCCCTGACATAGACTTTAATATTCCACTTATATTCACAATAATGGCCCAATTGAAATAAAGTGACCATGTGTGGCAACTTTAATCTGTAAAATTTTTCCTGTTACTGCCCAAACGGGAGGAATTTTCAGTCTGGCTGTTAACATTTGATAATCCATTTAATAGAAAATTATTGTTGTTTCTCTGGTTGGAATAAATATGTTGTTCTTTTACATGTGCCACACTTTTGGGCAACATTTGGTGATGAGTTTCTACCACATTAGTGTTTTTTTTCTGACTTGATGAGTTGTAAAGGCCCTTTTGCATTTCCCCTGTTTAAAGATTGCAGGAGAAATCCTGTATGTTCTGCTTAATTAGAAGGAACAGTAAAATCACAAATCCTGTTCCCAGGACACACTGTTGGTCCATTGCGGTCACCTTCTTCTACTGAATGAATTTTCACACCAAAGTCCTTTTGTTATATTCCCGGCAGATTTGATGCTTTGAAGTGGGTGAAACCACTTTGTATTTGTAAAAAGTTCTATTCTGATTAAATGCTAAGGGGCATGTAAATGCACATCTCACTTGAGCTCTTCTAGAGCCAATGAAAATGATCAAGTTGAAACTTCTAATCAGTGATTTCAGTTGGATTGAAGTGATATTATCCATGTACCCACAGCTATTGTGATGTACCATGACCGGATATTCTGATCACATTGAAACTGCTGCCACTAACTACAGATCAATAAAGGTCCAAGGGGCTGTTGCATGGCTCAGTGCACCGCAGAGACACCAGTATCTCAGGCTTTTTGTCAATAGTTGTCTCAATCTAGTACGAAACTTAATTGTTGCTCAGCTCAAAAGCCTTACAAGCTTTGTCATCTGTAGAAAAAAAAAAAAGACTCAATAATATGGTCACGTATAATGTCAGTGCCCACTGTCTGTAAGCGTTTCTCTTTTGGGTTCGGATTTGATTATTCCTAATGTGAAATTTGACATGTGTCCTTGCTTCCATAGTGTTTTTAGCTACTTCTACGAGGGGTGTAAGAAAATACTGGTTCTGCAATATGTCGCGATATTTCATTTCACAATACTGTATCGATATTAAAAAGTACTGTATCAATGTTTTTAGGTATTTATCCAAAAGCAGATATTGTGGAGGTTCATTTTTCTTTTTTTGTATACATTTTATTTATTTTTTGTTTTTCTTTTTTGTTTACATTTTATTTATTATTATTTAACACTTTTAATAAATAATGTTAGTTCCTTTGTTGGGATTGCACAAAAATTATGTTTTGATGTTAGCTCTGAACTAATAGAATATGAACATTTGAACAGGATCTTAAATTGTAATGTCTGTAAAACATAAGTTTGAACACAGGAACATTTTCTGATATAACATTAGATCTTGTTCTGATCAAATAAAAATGTGTTTATTGTGCATATTTCTGGTGTAATTCCATTCTCCCAGGAAATAATCTTTTACAAGAGAAACAAAACCAATAAAAAAATTGCCTTTTTAACAGTATCGGGATATGTTGTATCGTGATCCTAGTATTGTGATTTGTATCGTATCGCCAGGTTCTTGCTAATATACACCCCTAACTTTGACACAGAGATCCCGGTAAAAGGTCAGACGGTGATCCCACCTTTTTTCCTCCATTGTCTGATTTCCACAGCCAAAGGAGTAACAGAGGTGACACAGGCTGGACTTTTATGCAGCGGACCTGTGTTCTGGAATCAAAGGGGTGGTGACGCAACGTAGTATGTGGTCTGACGTTTAACTTGCGTGTCAGAAATTCCCTGAGCAGAGCTTGCCCGTCTTTCACCGTTCTACAAATGTTAGCATGGAAAGAGTCCTCCGCCTGAAGTGCCAACAGCTGGTGGATCTGGGTGTCTCCCCAGTTCCACAATCTGTCTAGTTACCCTGACAAGTTTGTTTACTGTACACGGCCCGCGCTCATTTTTAAATCCCCTCAGCACTGGGGTCGCACACGCAATACGTCATCAGAACATGACACCTTGGTTGCAGAACAAGAGGTGCTCCTTTTCCATGGCGTTCCAAATTCCTGATTCCACCTTTATCAGGTCTCTGGTACCACCTCCAGAGGAGTTCCAGAGGTGGAACAGAGGTGGCACTAGGGATGTAACGATTACTGGTATACCGATAAACCGCAGTAAAATTGCAGACGGTTAGTATTACCGTTTACATTCTAATGATCATGATAACCATGTTTGATTACTGCACTTTTAGGGGAAAAAAACCCTATGTAAAGATCTGCTTTTATGTCAAATATTTGAGTAAAGTTTTAATTTATTCCAGCTTTGATTTTATATACCTAATATTTGGAACCAATATTCACTTTTAAAGTCTTTGAAAAGGTTCGTTAAACATCTTTGTGTTATTTATGCAATAAATTAAATACATTTTTCAAATCGGATTTTTTTTTTTTTTTTTGTGTTTTTTGTCCTTTTATGTTTTTATAGTAGGTTGAAGTGAAAAAATAATAGGCAGATGATATAAATGAAGTTGTGCTGAATAAACAGATCCCAAACATGGGTATAGTAAACATTTGTTTATGTAGTATATAAAGGCAAAATCAAAAGTACTGAAAAACAGCCAAAATAGGCTCAGACCACTAAGGGTTAATACTTGAATGTTTCTGCCAACAGAAGGTACATTGTGCCAATTATTTTATTATTACTTTTTTTTTAAAATGCAACTTTATTTAAATTGTTTCAGTGTGTGTATAAGCACTTTTTGAACATTTTGAGCACAATTTCACTAATACCGTGATAATAATGATAACCGTGATAATTTTGGTCACAATAACTGTGATCTGAAATTTCATATCGTTACATCCCTAGGTGGGACCAAATGATCCACCATTTCATTTACACAGATGTCGTTCAGGAATAAAGGTGAAATACTCCTGGAACAGAAGTGCAGTGGAAAAGGGGCTTTTGTTGTACTGAGGAGAACGTGGACATGTGTTGCCTTCATAGAATGTTATATTCAGGATTGTCTAATGCCGTCCTCTCAGATCTAACCATTTTTTTAAAGGCCAACAAGCCACTTACCTATAATCTGTTTGTGCTTCTCGCAAGTTGTCCCTCGACTGCACAGAATCAAATTATTGTGGTTTTCAGTTTTTATTGTTCAGTGAGTTTTCCTTGAAATGTCTCACAGGAACATCTGGTTGGTGGCTGGAAGAGAAACACATTTTTTGAGACTCATTAGTGGGAGGATTGAAACCATCAAGCTCCTAACGTTTTGTGTCAATGTAGGTGGTCAAGCTGAGAATATTTCCAGTGTTAGGTTTGGTTTATGTTGCTTGTTTAATAATGGTTCACACATGATGTAATCCAGGTTGTTCTGTAATTATAGTAACATTGTGTGAAGTGGATTGACTGTGTTTACTTACTGTCTTACTGTAGTTAAGTCAAACTAGGTGATGTTTGCAGACTCTCCTGTTTTGTTTTGTTTTTTTAATGGGGAATCAATGTGTCTGTGTGGTCCAGAGGTAGACATTGTTAAAGACTTTACAACAAACAGTGACACACAATTTGTCAAGATCACCAGCTTTATTTGTCCAGTTTTAAGTTGGGGTGAACTTTAACAGCTCTGATCAGTCTGGACTGTTGAACATCCAAACATAGGCCTGGACTATACATCAGTATCTCTCATATGACATTTGTCATTGAACACTTCGTCTAAATTATGAGTCACTGTTCTGTTGTTTCCATCAGCACGGCAGATGAATCACTTGACCAGATTTCTCTAGAAATATTTCTTAACATATTGAGGTCTGCTTTTGTCATCCTATGCAACAGAGGGAACATGTTACATTAAAAACATTGAGAGACTCTGCAATATGAGTAGCTGCAGATTTCCTGTCTTATAATACCTTTTAGGGATGCATCAATTGCTAAATTCTACAAATTTGTCTTGTTTGTTTTTTTGGTTGTCGTTTACCTCCCTTTTTGTGTTAAAGAAACAAAAATCTTTGACATGGATATAAAAAAATCTGTGAGCTCAACTGTTACAAATTCAGTCACACAAGAAAACCTGA
This sequence comes from Sphaeramia orbicularis, assembly GCF_902148855.1. Taxonomy (NCBI): domain Eukaryota; kingdom Metazoa; phylum Chordata; class Actinopteri; order Kurtiformes; family Apogonidae; genus Sphaeramia; species Sphaeramia orbicularis. The sequence continues at coordinate 6,778,521 of NC_043957.1, forward strand.
TAAATATGTCACTGCCATTAGGGAAATTATATCTGACTTGCTCATCTTATTTGTATTGCATTAATATATCAAATTAATTCAGATAATGGAAGTTTTGATTTTTGAAAATCATTCAAATCTAAATTGAGCGTATTCCTCTGAAGACCTTTTTGTTCAACAAATACTCAAAATGCAACTCATTGTAATATGTTAATTATTAAGTTTCTGCAGTTGTATATGACAACTAATTTTTGTAAAAGAGTGTGTTTTTGGATCATGTTTAGTCTTTTGTTCATGAAGCCACAAAACACTTAATTAAAATTGTAGATTGCTCATAGCGGGGGGGGGGGGCAACAAGATTATATTTGTATACGTCGCTTTATCCATAATATTAATATGTTGATGAGGCAAAATAAGTAGTGAAAAGTTGATACTTTTAACAATGAGAATCTGTTAAGTTTTTTTCTGTAGATGTGAAAGTCAGAAACTGATGATGTTAGTCACTTTTCCATTGGACATATGTGCAAAACTTTACCAATATTTACTAAATGTTGAAGAAACAGAAGTACTTAATATTGGCTTTCCATTAATTCACAAACGTGATGATTTGTTTATTCATTATTGTGAGATGTCATGAGAAGTCATTCCATAAACATAGTGACCGACATAAATATCATGTTGATTTACAGATGTATAGTACTATACTCTATAGTGCTCTATCCTGTACTAAATTAAAATATGATTGGCTTTCCTTATGTGTCCACACATACCACACAATGTTTGTTTTAAAACTCTTCTTCTTTTTTGCTTGTTATAACATTCATCAACATCAGTTTTTTTGATCATGTGACTCTCGTTGTGCAAAAAGTTCTTTCCCTTGCAGTTTTGTGCGATATACCAATTTCGCTATGCCTGAAAAACCACCTCTTGCAAGCACAAAAAATTTACGCGAGTTATATTTGCGCAATTTGAGGGTCAGTGGAAAAGCGACTACTGAAAGTTCCCTTAAGTATTTTAAAGAAGGGATTGCAGGATTTTATTGTAGATTCACAGCTGTTGTTGAGTGTTTTTAATAATCCCACAGCAACCCGACTCCAATAACTACTGTGGCTGGAGAGAACAATGACCTAAGCGGTTGAAGACCAGCCTACACATACTGGATTAAGGTCTTTTTGTTGTGTTAAAGTTACTCTTTTGGCTTTAAAATCAAAGGCAGAAAGCTGTCGTCTGAATCCTCAGTTCAGCCCACCACACATTTGAGTCGGGTGTTGGATGACTGCAATAAATAACTTCAAATTTCCATTCACATGTCGTCTTTGTCACCTCAGTAGCTACGTAGGTGTCGGTGTACTTTTCCTTTGCTTTTTGAGGAGCTCTGGGGGGTGTTGTGGCAGTCTGCTGTTTGGGTTACAAGGTCTTCTCCCAGTGCAGGAAAAAGGCTAAATCACTATCATAATGTTTCCTGTTAGTAGTTTGTTTTGGGTTGAAGCCAGGCGTTGGAGCAGCCAGCATATTTCTGCTGAACTCTTGTGCATCCACTGCCATGCCATTCATCATTGCGAGGTCATAAGCGTGAGGAAAAAGCATGCGCATCTGGGTGAGTTTTGACTCCCTTTCTGATTCTATTTACATCTGTTCACTTCTGCATTGTCATTCACAGCCGCTCGAAAGCCTTCAGTCGTCATAAAATGGTGTCATACATGCGTTCCCTTTGTATTTTGTTAGCTTGACACTTCGTCCACTTAAAGCTTCTTTGTTAGATGGTGATGAAGACGACTGAAACGGCTGAGTTACGTAAGTGGCTGTGTTTTGACTGTGAAGGAGCGACGAGAAAAGAAAAGTAGGCCAAAAAGCACCAAACAGTTTATTAACTGTGAATTAGATGTAATGTAATAAGGTGAAAAAACAGAAAGATGGATTATATAACTGTCACTAGTGGCCCGAAATTCTCTTTCGTTTAGAAGTTTGAGTTTAGCTTTAAAGTTGTTTACCAAGTGCTTAATTCATTAATCATCATACACTTTACTCAGCCCTTTTCCCTTATTTTAATTCTCACTCCTTCCTCTTTATTTCTGCTGCATTTGCCTGTTACTCAATATTTTCTCGTCTATCTTACTTCCCTTGTCTCTAAACTGTGCTCTACTTCTCCAGTCTTGCTCTTTATCTCTTCTCTGATGATTTTCCTTTTATTCATCCCCGCTCCTCCTCTTCGTCCGACCTTCCCCATTATTTCCTCATACCACCTCGTCCAGTCACTCTGTGTTTGTTCTCTTTAATTATTTCTCCATCTGTCGGTTTATCTCTTCTGTAACCTCCACCTTTCTTTCCTCTGTTTCCTGCAGATCCTGTGGTGCTGGGCAGAGCGTTATGGCTCAGACGCTGCAGATGGCGATCCCTAACTTTGGCAACAATGTCCTGGAGTGTCTGAATGAGCAGCGGCTGCAGGGCCTCTACTGTGACGTCTCCGTGGTCGTCAAGGGACATGCCTTCAAGGTCTTCAAACTTTTATTTCACCTGTTACTTACTGAAGGAATGCTTATTATCCCAGAGTAAATGTACCTAGTGAGCTGTGCAGTGTGTTTTCGGTCACCGAACGGGTGCAACAGAATAATTGGTGGCTGTGTTTTTATTCACTCTTTACAGGGCACTCATAGAAATACTGTGAAAATCAGCATTTCAACATTAGCGTGTTATTGAAGGACATATCAAGACTTTATTTCTTTTGTGAAATTTTTCAAAAAAATGTTATTATCATGTAGAAAATCAAGGGCAATTAAGTTACCATATTTGGCTCTGTGCCCATAAGTGGCAAAAATAAATCTCCAAGAAGTATTTATAAAAAAAATACAAGAAAAACACATATAAGGTGTGTTTTAGAACATTAGAACATCACTTTTAGGACATTAGACCCACATAAGTGCTGATCCAGACCTGTCAACATCCACATTATCCCTTTGAACTAGTGATGTCCCCATTTACATTTTTTTGCTTCTGATCCGATACTTTTTACTATTAAAATTAGATTTTATATCAGACATGAATTTCTGGTATATGGGTAACATTAAAATAGCTCTTCCCGACATTTTAATTAAATGTAACCAAAGTATGACCCAAAGGTTTTTTTAATTTTGTTTCATAACATAAACATATTTTTTATTTTTTTTTTTTAAACAAACCTACACTAAGTCAGGCCATATAATGTGTGGTATATTATACCCCTTATAAATAAGTAAGTAAATAAATAAATAAGCTTTTAAAATATGATTTGAAATTGTAACTGATATAACTGAACTGTGATAACTGAAGTAGAATTAAAACTTACACAATGACATTTTAATTATTTTTTTTTTCTGACTCCTGGCAAACTGTGCAGTATCTGTTTTTTTTTTTTTTTTTTCTTTTTTAAACATCCTTTGGGTTAATTTAGTTACTGTATAAGACTTAATTAGTTCCACAGTAAATGCATTGACAGGATTTTGGTCAGAATCAGTTAGTAATACAGAAAAATATGGTCCAGGTCAAGAATGCCCTGAGTCCTGCTTTCAATAATTTACATGTATGGATGGATTTTCTGAGCTCCCTTCAGTCCCTTCACTTGCTTGGCATATAAATCTTTGACTTTCTAACGGCTTGACACAGTTTCAATTTGTAAAATGTATGATTAGAAATTTGGCGGTGTTTCAGATATGACTGTAATACAATGGTAAGTGATTACAGTTAGGGACGTTTAATACGATCAGTACTTACCGAAAATAATTTGTTTCTGTCGCAAATCAAATTAAACTTCAACAAAAAGGAGGATTGCCGTAAATATTTAGTCCTCTTCCACTAATTACGTGGGGATCTGTTTAATTTCACATGAATCCTGTCGAGTACGGTGCTTTTCATGAATCTGTCTAAATATATTCTTACTTGGTTGGGTGTTTTCTTGCTGCCTACCCCTCAGGCCCACCGTGCGGTGCTGGCAGCCAGCAGCTCCTACTTCCGGGATCTGTTTAACGCCGGAGGGAAGAGCTCGGTGGTGGAGCTGCCCCCAGCCGTGCAGCCGCAGAGCTTCCAGCAGATCCTGGCCTTCTGCTACACAGGACGCCTCAGCATGAACGTTGGAGACCAGTTTCTGCTCATGTACACTGCTGGCTTCCTCCAGATCCAACAGATCATGGAAAAAGGCACAGAGTTTTTCCTCAAGGTAACAGCAGTCGATCTGAAGTGTTAGTTAACCGCTTCTTAGCTGTCCGTTTTAAGTCGAACGGAACTATAACTAATTATTGACAAACTTGTAATAAATGCTGAGTAATTATGGACCCTCATGGAACAAATTATGTCAGTTAAAAGTTGCTTAACCCTTTATAGTTCACTCTTAGAAATACTCTGAAATTCCAAATTTCAACCTTAGTGTGTTATTAGAGGGCATAACAAGACTTTATTGCTTTTGTGAAATGTTTTGACATTTTTTACAATGTAGAAAATCAAGGTCAGTGATGTTGCCATATTTGTTTCCTTACTCATAAGTGGCAAAAAAAATATATACAACAAGAAAATATGAAAAATACAAGAAAAACATGTGCAAGGTGAAAGGAACATGTATTTTAGAACATTAGAACATGACTTTTCTACCATTAGACCAACATACAGTCACAGAAAAAATTATTAGACCATCAAGAGTCATCAAAAACCATGGTTATGGAATCAAGTACTAACTCCTGTGTGTGTCATGTGACTAAAACAGACAGAAAAGAAAACATGGAATGTCTAAAAGCACTGTTTTTGTCAGTACAATGCCATAGATATTGACGTAAGAACTGAAGTGATTTTGGTTATCAAGAAAACATGTTAAATGGATAGATATCAGATCTGAAATTAAACTGTTACAAGCTGTTGTTGTTGGTATCATTATGTTTGTCTAAACAATGTACCTTTAGTTGGACCAGGTGTTAAAATGAACAAGACATTGAGGAAAACGAGGGGTGGTCTAATAATTTTTTCCACGACTGTAAATGCTGATCCAGACCCCTGTCCACATCCACATGATCCCTTTGAACATCATTCCTTACATTAGTTTCATTACTTCATGGAACCGAACAACGCAGGTCTACTGCACAGGTGGACCTTACAGACCCTGGAGACCACATTGGATCTTACAGACCCTGTAGACCACACTGGACCTTACAGACCCTAGAGACCACATTGGACCTCAGACTGGAGACTCAATGTCCTCACAGAAACTGTTGCTACCATTGTCTTGTAATGTGAATGTGTGTGGAAATGACCAAAAATAGTCACTTGCCCGATAAAGGGTTCAGTACCAGGTATTTGTGTCGTTGGGAGAATGTCCCAGATCACCCTCTGTTTGTTCAAGATGCTTTATTTTCGTTCAACATTGGTGTGATGAATGAAATTATGATCCACGGGATCGACACTGAAATGAACATTTAAACAGGTGGTTCCAGGCACATCAACCCCCCCCCCCCCCCACACACACACACACACACACACACACATATTGTATCTTATTTTGGCATTGATCTGGCTGACGTCATCCTGTCCATGCATGTGCTGATGTCATATCAGTTGCCTCTATATATGTGCCAAGTTTGAAGTAAAATGAAATATAATTGATGTTTTTATAGACATTTTAAATTTCACCCATTATAAGTAAATGGGAGGGAAAAAAAAGATTTTAAAAATTCAGAAAAAACTTGAACTTTCACTGGCTTTTGTCAAAACGTAATCACATCTATTCTGGGTCACTGGGAATCTATAAACCCAATTTGGTATGAATTCAACCAAGTTTTGCTGCTACGGTGTTAACAAAGAAACAAACTGAACCAAAAACAATAGCCCTTGTCTCCCCTTCGGGGAGCGGGGTAAAAAAGCACACACATTTAAAATAGAAATAATTAAAAAAAAAGACAGCAAAGTGCAGATAAAAATAAATAAATAAATAAATAAATCAACATAGAAGAGGAGGAGAAATGACTGAAATGTAATCAGATTATTGCAGGTTATTGTAGTAATTACACTTTCTGTTGTGTAAATAGATTGCAAAGCTTTGGTGTAGTGTGATATTTGCACATAATGAGTGGCACCGGAGTGGGTTATTGTTCCGCTGTGGTTTGAGTAGTGCTGCTATGATGAGACTAGTTGTGCATGTCTGTCATTATGAGTGGCATTATGTCAACATGGGTGGGGTGGGGGTGGGGGTGGGGGGTCGACACATTTTTGCATCTCTTAAAAAACATGAAACTTCGCTCTGTCACTACAGGTTCTCACTATAGTAGCAGATGATCTGATTAGATCTGGAGTGTCTGCTGCATAATTCTGCATATTAATGAGGGGGAAACTGATTTCCTTGAAAGTCCTCTCACACACAGAGTTGATACGATGCTGTAACATGTTTTACCTAAAGGATGTTAAGAAGCCACTTCTGCATTTCATGATTCAGTATCTGGGGGTCATCAGAGCCAGTGGTATTTTGTCATGTTTCACTATTTCACTGAGTTATCAAGGTTTATTTTATTTGATCGTCTGAAGTTAAAAATCTTAAGTGTGCGTTGGTCAAGATAAGCAGCAGCACAGCTAGCAACATTTAAGAGTGTTAAAACTAAATATACATTAATGTATGAAAAACAAGACGAGAGTAAAATGTCAAAATATATAGAAGATTAGAACTCAAAAATATAGTCCAACTCAAAATTAATGTTAAACAGTTAATATAAGGCTGCATCAGCCAAAGAAATGGGTTATTCATCTGCCTCTGATAAGAAAAAAGATCAACAATAGTACAGCAAATTAAAAGTATGAATAGATAATCAGTTTGAAGTTTCTACAGGCTTCCACATATTCCATTTAAGACTTTTTAGGTTGTTCATAAATGTAGTTTTAGACTCATTTCAGAATCTAAAGTGGAGCTTCGCTGAAGTCAGGGATGTCAAACTCATTTTAATTCAGGTTCCACATTCAGACCAATCTGATCTCAAATGGGCCGGACCAGTAAAATATTAATATAATAACCTAGAATTGATGACAACTGCAAATGTCTCTGATTGTTTTAGTGCAAAAAATAACATTAAATTATGAAAATATTTACATTTACAAACTATCCAAACAAAAAAGATGTGAATAACCTGAAAAAAACTGAAGTTTTCTTTAGAAAATTAAATGCAATTTTAACAATGTTATACCTCAACTTAAGTACATTACAGATCAGATCTACACATGCACAAAACATTTAATAACAGGCTGAATATTGGTAGAATTGTGCTTAATTTTCTTTAAACGTTTCAGGTTGTTCATATTTGTTCAGGTTATTCACATTTTATTGTTAAAGGATAGTTTGTAAATGTAAATATTTTCATCATTTAATGTTTTTTTTTTTTTCCACTGAAAGAAAAATTTTTAGTTGTCATTTTTTATTGGCATAATGTAATATTTTTTTTCTACATTAATCAAAGAAGACAATTTGGAGTCATTATTTGTATATTGTTATTCTGTTAATTTTTTTGAGATCATATTGGTCTGAATGTGGAACCTGATCTAAAACCAGTTCGACAGCATTGACTCTTAATAACTTAAGTGTAATTTTTGGCCGGATTGGAACCTTAGGTGGGCCAGTTTTGGCCCACGGGCCGCATGTTTGACACCCCTGGTCTATCCTAAACTAAGACGTGACAGAGAAGTGAAATGAACCCTGTATGTGTTTATTTCCAGGTGTCGTCTCCAAGCTGTGACTCTCAGGGTCTCCACACCGAGGAGACCCCACCCTCTGAACCTCAGAGTCCCGTCACTCAGACCGTGGGAGGGGGCGGAGTCGGTGTCGTCGCCACCGCCGCAGGAAGACCCGCCTCTTGTCTGACACCCCTCCCCCTGGTGTTGAAGGTGAAGACAGAACAGACCGCCAGCACGCCTCAGCCCACTCCACAGCCACAGCAGGTCAGCTCCAGCGCTAGTGTCACCCACGTTATCTGTGCATTTCCTGTATTCGATCAAGTATTGGAAGTCAAACGTCGAGAACGTGACCGGTTAACGTGGCTGCATGAGTGGGTGTTACTTTGAGATTGAAAAAGGGCTTTCATACTTTCAAGGAGAACTGGCTGCCATAACTCCATATGTCAGAACAGCTCTTCATATTTTTATATTGTTCCTCAAACATAGCGTCAGTTATTTTATTTTCTACCAAGGACGTACTGAACATCATCTGCCGTTCATTAAAAGATCAGGCATCATTTTAATTGAATGCGCTGTAAGAGTTTTTTAGCACCTGGTTGTATTGATGAGTCCATCTATTCAAAGGCATGAGTATGCTTATTTTATTTCATTCCTTTTTATTGAATTATCCACGACCATGAATATGAACAGCAGTGAAAAGTTTCTTACTTCAAGTGTCGGTTGACAGCGGATTCATTCAACAACAGTAACTTTCTGGGCTTTTATTCCAACGGGATATTGTGACTCACATAAATATACACGCCGCTTTTAATTGGTACATTATAAGCTTTTCCACATGTATGTTCACACCTTGTCAAATACTACGCACTGAGGGTTAAGGTTTTTTTTTTTTTTAATTTATTTTAATTTATTTGCATTAAGTGGCACATACAGATATTTACAGAACCCACATTTCTCGCAAAAACCAACAACAGTGTACAACACATAACATGTAACACATACAGAGACTATTGATTATAAGACGTAGAAAATACACAGACCCTACAGAGACAAGAACATTAGGGTTATGTGAACTGGAGATCTTGGCATAAATTGACACGCCATCAAATGTTAGTGTACAACACATAACATGTAACACGTACAGAGTAAACAGAATCCTGCAGGACCTGTTTCCTGCGGTATTTTCCGAATATGAATTGCTACCTTTGGGAAAAGGCTATAGAGCAACCGCTTTAAATGATCATTCCTCCTCTTCTTAATAAATCTCAACCACTTACTTTGTAACTGCGAAAATGGCTGGTTACTATTTATTTATTTATTTATTTTTATCACATTTTATCCCTATTTATTGATGGTGGTGTCTCGTCTTTTATTGATAATATTTTTAATCAGTGAATTTTAAATCTTGCGATGTTGTTACATGTTTTGGTATGGATTTAGGGTTGTGCAATAGTATTATTTATTGATCTATTGGTGCTGTATACTGTCCCATGCTTCAGTTTGCCGTGTCATAGTATGGTTGGTGTTATTTACCGCTGTCGTGTGTCTGCAGTGTTATTTATTCTTATGTGTCTGCACTGAGATGGCGTTGCAGCCCATAACGAATTTCCCCCCAGGACAATAAAGCTTATCTTATCGTATCTTTATCTTTATCTTTATCTTATCCAATAGAATAGAATAGAATAGAATAGAATAGAATAGAATAGAATGTCTTTATTGTCATTGAACAGGTACAACAAAATTGAAAAAGTGCAATTGTCCTAGGTGCCATAAAAAAGTATAAATAATGTATATAAAGGAGTATAAAAAGTAAAATATAAAAGAAAAACCCTGACGGCATAAATATCTAAAAAAAAAAAAAAAATCTGCATAAAAAAGTATTACTAGAAGTATAAAAGACACATAAAACATCATCATATACTCTTATCATGTGAAAGGTTGAAAACATGTATGTATAGCATGCCAAATGCCATAAAAACTGTCGCGACATATGCCATTTCATGAGATCAGTCTCTTTAATATCTTTAGCAGTGACATAAGATTATAAATACTGCCTCACTTATTAAAACACTGCAAAGAGCTTTTCCTACTCTTATAAGTCAGTTTAGTTTAACCCTTTCATGCAGTGTTCATCTATTTTACAGCTGTTCTCTTGTGTATTCATAGGTTCTGTAGTTTTAGTGACACATCAGCCAACACAGTGGATGCTTATGCATCATCCCAAACACTGTCATTCATACCATTACTGTAACTTCGCTGTTCTTGATAAACCTGATCTGCAGTAACATATTTTAGTGGAAAATAATTATTACTAATTGTTATTGGACTGTAATCAAGTTTTTGTTTTTTTTACATTTATTTATATATATTTTTAAAAATTGTCTTCATGAAGTGAGTAATGACTAGTGTTAGAGTATGTTAAAATGTGAGAAAACATCAGATTAGGAGCGTTAAACAGGGTTGGTACGGGTAATTGAAATCCTTGAAAATGCTTGAATTTCACTGTTTTCAAGGTCTGGAAAGTGCTTGAATTTTAGTTTAAGTGCTTGAAAGTGCTTGTAATTATAACTCTGTCATTCGATTTATTTATTTTTTAATATTAACTCCAAGCCAAAGCTCCTTACTGAGAGGTGACACAGTTTGAAAAATAAAACTTTATTTAAAAAAAAAAAGTTAATTCCCAGGTGTTCTCAGGTTGACTCCAGGTACATTTTTATCTTAATCTTTGTCTTTGTGCGAGTGTGTGTGAAGAACGCCAAGTGGCTTCCTTTGGTTTTTTTTTTTTTTGGGGTAAATCTTTGTGTTCTCCTTTAATTTCTAAACGTTTTGCTATTTTTAGATGTTTAAAGCATAATACAATGTACATCATTGTGATAAAAAGTGAAAAAAAATAATCCTATCAGTATATGTATTCCTGTAGATGTGGATTTGACCCCAGTGATAAGGTGAAAATGAGCCTTAAAAGTGCTTGAATTTGTCCTCGAAAAATGTGTGTGAACCCAGATTAAAAATGTTTTTATGTCATAGTTTTCATATCACTTTCTGATATTGGGTTTTAAATGCATGTTTCTCTGCTTCAAACACTGAACACAGGGTGTCCAGCTGAGTGGATGTTTTTGTAAGTCCCTGAAAAAAGAAAAAAATTCAATCACATTGTTTTTTTTTCATGCCTAAAGAGGAATAAAAACGTGTATGAAAGGGTTAAATAGCCTTAGAAAAATATAATTGAATCTTTGGATTTATAGAAAAGCATCTGTTGGTTTTACCGTGGAACAGTTGCCATGTGATGTTGGGTGTTAATCTGTATGTCAGTGTATTTAAAGTCCTTATTTTTGAGGCTTCACTGTAACCACCACGTAGTTTTAGAATTAAAGTAAACGGTGCGTTCAAGCATTAAATGTACAGATGTGTCAGTAATGCGGAGGCACAGTAACGGGGTTCCCAAGCTGCTTAAGTCACTAATTGTGTCCTTTTTCTTCTATTTTCTTTTTTTTTATGAGTTCGAACTTGAAATATTGTTAAAAGTGGTCAAAGGCAGCGGCAGGATTTCAGATTTGTGCTTCTTTTTTGTGTTGAGCACTAGGCACCCTGTCAGGAGCCCATTTGAAAAGTTAAAACAGACACTGCAGCAGGAGAACGGAGTGCATAAATTTTCTAAAGATTGATTTTTAAATGGTACTTGATGCCTCAGGGATGAGTATTTTTGTAACCGATGAACATCTTGTACACTCGGTTAGTTGATCTGATAGATCCTGATTTGAGTCTAAACTGTCCCACTGTTTGTCTGACTGCTGTTCAACCATTTATATTTAATGTTCCTCCATATAATGCAGCATTAACTTATATTATTTGTTATGGACTTTGAAGGAAAGCACATTTATAAAGAATTTTTTTTTAAAAAAAAAAAGTCTTTGCACCGAGTTTGAGGAAACATTTAGACAGTAGCATCAAAAGGTTTTTTTTTTTCTTTTATCCTGGTTGAAACGTTAAATATGAATTTTCTTCTGAAGCCTGGAAGTCATATCAGTAAATGCAAGTCAAATGTTTAGCCACTGATAGTTGCTGTGTAAATACACAGTCTCTGCAGGTCCCTTAAACTTTAATTATTGGATTCTAATCGAAATATTATCAGAATTACAATATGGCAAAGAGTAATATCCAAATTATAGCAACTGCAATTTTTTGATAAAGCTAAAACGTGTCACAACATACCAGCACCAGTGAAGAATAGTGGTGCTACAGAGACTCCCTGGTGTTATACCTATGAATTATTATATTCTCTGGACATAAAAGAACATGTTGGTTTGTTCTATATGTTGTGTGTCAGAATAATTTTGGCAGATTTTAACAACTAATTGGATTTAGTAAACGGTTGAAGCCTGTTTAAATAATCAATCTGAAACCAGCGGCTTCTTGTGCTGGTGGGTTTTTAGGAAGGCTTTTTTTTTTGTTTTTTAATAATTTTATTTGTGGATTTTCAACAGCATAATATGGATGCATCATCCAGTGTGTAGATTTTTACTATCCTTCTTAACATAAGTCCCCACCCCTAATTTAGATATAAACATGTAAATATATATGCACCAAAAGACAGGAGGCACATAGCATTCACACAAAATCTAGACGTGAAAACAGAAAAAGGAAAAATAAATAAATAACACAACATTAAATAGATAACATAAAAAAGAAGAAATAACAATAAAAGAAATAAAATATGTACCATACCTACAGTTATTCCAGGTGATGACTGGTGATTTGATGTTAAAGTCATGATAATTGCTCATTCTGTAAGTTTGTGTGTGTTTTAGAAAAGGCTGCCATGCTTTATAGAATTTTGCAGTTGATCCTGTTAACATATGTCTCATTTTGGGAACATTTAATGTTTCTAAGGCTTCGTACAGACTGCAGCCAAATGTGGTCCAAATCCGATTTTTTTTTTTTTTTTTTTGCCCATATGTGACCTGTATCCGATCTGTTAAAGACAGACAGAGCAGCCCACATCTGACTTTTGAACACATTTATTACAAAATCAAATGAATTGACAGAAAATATTGTGTTATTGTTATTGTGTTATTTCTCCCAAACTAAATCAGGTGATGCATATTTTGCTTCGGAGACAAATCCTTAACACAAAAACAGAACATGTAAAAATACAGCTGGATATAGACTGATATAAGCACTGATCGGTTATAATGCAGGGTCCATTAAGGCTACGTTCAGACTGCAGGTAAATGTGGACCAAATCCAATTTTTTTTTTTTTTTTTTGCTCATATGTGACCTGTATCCGATCTGTTAAAGACAGTCTGAACAGCACTAATCTGACCCAGACCACTTTCATATGTGGTCCTAAATCTGACCCAGACCACTGTCATATGTGGTTCTAAATCCAATACATATCTGATATTTATTACCTCTGCCAGGAGGTATTGTGATCGCTTTGCTTTGTGTGTTTGCGTGCATGCGTGCATGTTTGTTTGTTTGTTAGCAAGATAACTCAAAAAGTTATGGACGGATTTTCATGAAATTTTCAGGAAATGTTGATGCTGGCACAAGGAAGAAATGATAAAATTTTGGTGGTGATTGGGGGTGGGGGGGCCATGGGGGCCCACTGATCTGCCTTGGCGGAGGTCTGCGCTCTCTGAGTGCTTTTCTTGTTTCCAATGTGACTTCAGTCTTAACGTCCAGGCCGCATTTATCCGACCTTTATGTCATTGAAATGCTACAAACGTCCCAGTTGTTGGTCGGAACGGAGGAAAACCATATTTGCTTCTGTAAACAGTGTGTGTCTGCATGGTCTCGTATTCCATCAGGACCTCTTTAGTGCATGTGGGTCACTTCAGGGTCACATTCAGTTCAGACTCAAAACTGATAGAAGTCGCATTTAATGTGGAATATGAACCAACACACAAAAAAATCTCATCTTCCCCAAAAAATCCAAATTGTGCATTAAGACCTGCTGTGTGAACATAGTCTATGATGATAAAAACTAAACCACATCAGGGGTGTTAAACATGCGGCCCATGGGCCAAAACCGGCTTCCCAAAGGTTCAAATCCGGTCCATTGGATGACTTTACAAAGGCAAAAATTACACTGAAGACATTAACAATCAATGGTGTCGAACTGGTTTTAGTTCAAGTTCGACTTCCAGAAAAATATAATCTAAAGTCAAATAATAACATAATAACCTATAAATAATGACTCCAAATTTTCTTCTTGGTTTGTTGTGAAAAAAAAATTTACATTATGCCTAAAAATAATGAAAACTCCAAATTTTTCTCTTTGTTTTAGTGCAAAAAGTAACATGAAAATATTTACATTAACAAATTATCCTTAAACAATAAAATGTGAATAACCTGAACACATATGAACAACCTGAAATGTCTAAAGAAAATTAAGCACAATTTTAGCTATTCTCTGCCTGTTACTAAATGTTTTATGCCTTTTTGTAGATCTCATCTGTAATGTAGTCAAGTCAACTTTAAAAACAACAGTGGGCCAAAGGGCTGTACACAGATGAAAGCAAATAAAACACATAAAAGAACGAATAAAAACAATACAAGCAATTATACATTAAGACAATAAAAGCCAACCTCTCACACAGTTAAAAGCCAAAGAGAAAAAATATGTTTAAGAGAGGATTTAAAAATAGAAACTGAGTCATCTTGCCTGATGTGCAAAGTGTACATGTATTAACGATAAGTTGAGGTATGATTTTGTGAAAATTGCACAAAGAAATTTCAGTTTTTTCAGGTTATTCACATTTTTTTTTTGTTTGGAGATATTATAAATGTAAATGTTTTTATAATTTAATGTTATATTTTTTGCACTGAAACAAAGAGAAAAGGTTCAAGGTGACTTTGATACCCGTAGGTAGATTTGTTCTGCAGTCTGGAGAGGGCATCTCAAACATTAAACACATAAAACATTCAAACCACAGGACACATACAGGGGACAGATTAGAAACAGCACTGACAAAAGACATGGACAGGTACCTCCAGCAGCTCACAGGGTTAAAACAGACTAAAATAAATGAATTAAAAACAGACAACAGACTTAAATGAATAAAAGTCATCAAATATCACTAAAAATGCCAATATAAAACCTGTTAAATCATGATAAAAACAAAAAAAATTAATATGATATAATACGAGGGACAAAAAATAAGTAAGTTCATAAAAATAAACCAGACCCCAAGAATTAAAATAAAATGAAGTGCATCAAGGTTTATTTGAAAATTAGGAGCCATTATCAGGTGTGTAAGAAAATATCGGCATTGCGATATTTCACTTGACGATACTGTATCGATATTAAAAAGTACTGTATCAATATTTTTAGGTATTTATGCAAATGCAGACATAGCGCAGGTTCAGTTTTGTTTTTCGTTTTTCAAACTGTTTCATTTCTATATTCACATGGGTATTTTGTTCAGTTCTTGTACTGCAAATGTACTATTGTGATACTGCAGGTCATAAATGTAGTTTTTTGAAACTGATAACACTGTTTTGTTAAATAATGGATAATTCAAGCATCCTAAAAGCACTTTTTACTGTCTGAAAGAGGCAATTTTTTTTTTTTTATTAGGAATGCACAAAAATAATGTTCTGATGTTGGATGATCCAGGGACTGAACACTATATATTCTTTTCGCAATAGAATACGAACATTTAAGCAGGATCTTAAACTGTAATGTCTGGAAAACATTATTTATTTATTTGTGTGGTTTTTTTGGTACTGCTAAAGCCACATAGTCAAACTTTATTTATCCAAATGCTGCACTATAACTTTTTCCAGGAAATAATCTTTAAAAAAAAAAGAAACAATACAAAAAAATATTGCCTTGTTAACAGTATCGTGATATATCGCGATATATCATATTGTGATTTGTATTGTATAACCAAATTCTTGCCAATACACAGCCCTAGTCATTATCAATAGGTTCTGTTATTATTTTACTGATCTGATTCATTTGGGATCAGATTGGTCTGAATGTGGAACCTGAACTAAATTGAGTTTGAGGTGAAGCTCCAGTTTAGAGTCTGAAATTAGCCTAAAACTACATTTATGACCAACCTGAAAAGTCTTAAATGGAACCTGTCGAAGCCTGTAGAAACTTTAAACTGATCATCTATTAACACTTTTAATTTGTCGTACTTTTGTTGTTTTGTCTTATCAGAAGCAGATGAATAACCCATGTTTCTTCTTGGTCTTTGCTCAGGAGGGGTCCATGTACTCAGTGGTCTGTACGCCTGTGGCCAAGCGGCTCTGGGAGGGGGGCAACCGTGACGGAGGAGGGGGGTCAGGAGGGGGCGGGGGTGGCGTAATGAGGAAGGCTGCACGCTACTCTTCTTCCTCATCCTCCTCCTCATCCTCCAACACTGCTACCCAGGATGCCTCTGGGCGTGGACCAGCTGCCAACGCCAACGTAGCAGGGGGCGGAGGCGGGGCCACCATGGTGGGAGGAGCCGGACTCAACAGTAACCATAACAACAATAACAACAACAACGGCGGGACCCCAGAGGGCACGAGCCCGGGCACACTGAGCATGTACACCAGCGACTCACCCATCAGTTACCACGACGACGAGGAAGAGGACGACATAGCGGATGATAGCGCCGAAGAGCAGTACAGACAGATCTGCAACATGTACACCATGTACAGCATGTTGAACGCCGGAGCCGCAGGTAGGAGCGCAAGCGTGGGTTCATCTGAAGGGCACTGCATCTGAGCTGTGAAGTTCAGTCAACTCAAGGGTTTTATTTACTGGGATCAGGCCTGGGAAAGTTTGTTTATTTAACTTTTTCAGGAACATAAGTACATTGAGAATGAAATGCTTGTAACACTAACACCAGTGTTTCCGCTGGTGAGGTTTCACCGTCAAGTCACACATTTGATACCAAACATAATCACCATGGCTAAACCAACACAGTGGAAGTACTGCTGGGTCTTCTTGGTGATTATCCACTGGTGCTCTTTGGAAACTTGCGGTGTGTCTTACTATTTGGAGTCAAAAAAAAAAAAAAAAATCTGCATTAACATGCACAATTTCAAAAAATATAAAGACATAGACTATCACACAGGCTAAAAATAACTAAAATAACTGAAAATAAGAACATGACAGAGATCAGGGGATAGCTGAAATTATTTTTTGGAAAAATCCATTAAATAAGTCATCATTTACTGAAATATAAAACACAATAAATACATTCATGTAATAGTTTTATTGTCAATCATCTTGTTGAAGCTTTGGAAACATTTGAAGAACTTTTATATTTTATATGATTCAAAATTAGTTTGAGTAGATAAGGAATTGTTTTTTGTTGATGAATGGATCATTTTTCACACAAATCCTACAGTGTGCCTTGGAACATTTTTTTGAAATCTTGCACGTTAATGCGGATTTTTTCTTTTGACTCCAAATAATCATTGTGGCATTCGACTCATTATACATATGTATAATATATAATAGTTCTACTGTTTTCAATAAGAAGCCATGGACGCTCCATGCTGCTGTACAATTTTTACACCTGTATTTTTTTCACCCCCTAAGAATTATATGCATGCTCCAAACCGCATTCTTTTATATGTAAACGTCCAGTAGTGAAACCTGTCGTACTGAATTTACCTTGTTTATTTATCTTTTACTGCAGTAAATTTGACTTTATTTGGATATTCAGAACTACACAGTTAATGGGGGTAAAAATAATGTGGGTGTAAAACCAGCACGTTGCATGTTGTACCAAATTTACCCATGTAGTTGGTGAGCATGTGCGAAAAGACCGGAAGCACTAAAATAATACAGGGGTAAAAATTGTTCATGACACCGCACCTCTCTGAGGTATTCGGAAGATCAGCGCCTGAAGGAATTATTCTACACCGAGTAGACGTAGTTATTGAATAAGGAGGACAGAAACAAAAACTGAACCTTTCATTAACAAAAAATAATGACTTATCAACTCAAACTAATTTTGAATCATATAAGATATAAATGTTCTTCAAATGTTTCCAAAGCTTCAACAAGATGATTGACAATGAAACTATTATATAAATGTATTTATTGTGTTTTATATTTCAGCATTAATTCTCATTATGTATTTTGTATTTGGTACATGATGACTTATTTAATGGATTTATTCCAAAAAAATTTCAACTACCCCCTTGGCTTCTTCTGAGTTTGCCTGGGGCTACGTAGACCCCACTTTGAGAACCCCTGGTCTAGATCTTTCTGTGTCCATGTTCTTTTTATTTTCAGTTATTTTAGTCAGTTTTAGCCTGTGTGATAGTCTATGTCTTTCAATATCTGCCCATTAGTTATCATTAATATATGTAATAAATACTTAAAACAGTGTGTTATAGCAAAAAATAAAAAACAAACTTGAATTTTTATCATTTATTATGGAATCCAACTGTAAATGTTTGTTTATTGGCTGTAAATTAAAAGACAAATGGTTTGTTCACTATGGTTTTCTTATAAATAAATAGCTCAGAGGTTAAGTTTTGTTTCATTTCATTTTTCTGTGATGTCCTCAGTGGTCGGGGAGCGGGTGGAGGCTCTGCCAGACCTGGCCCCAGACTCTGGCGGCGGGCGGGGGGGCAGAGGGGGGCGCTCTCGGCAAGACCTGGCCTCCCTTCCCGCCGAGCTCATCAGTCAGATCGGCAACCGCTGCCACCCGAAACTGTACGAGGAGGGCGACCCGGCGGAGAAGCTGGAGCTGGTGAGCGGTACCTCGGTGTTCATCTCCCGCGCTCAGCTCATGAACTGCCATGTCAGCGCCGGCACACGCCACAAAGTCCTCCTCCGACGCCTGCTGGCCGCGTTCTTTGACAGGTCAGTGTCCAAACAGCTGCTTATTGACTGAAAAGACAACACAGAAGAAGCAGAAGTAAGATGTGAACAGCTGATTTATTTATATCTGTGAACTGTCAGGTGGTCAGTCAGTCAAATTTTATTTATGTAGAGTTGGATCACATCAAAAGTTATCTCATGACATTTTACATTTAGAGCCGGTCTAAACCAGACTCTTAAATCCATTTACAGAAACCAACAGTAGTTGCTTTTCCATCGGACATCTGCGCAAAACTTTCCCGATATTTACTAAATGTCAAAAAAACAGAAGTGCGTAATGTTGGTTTTTCCATTAAATCACAAATGCGATGATTTGTTTATGAATTATCACAAGATGGCATTCCATAAACATGGCCATGAATGTAAATATGGTCTTGATTTACAGATATATTCATTATTATTATATATTACCCCTCTATCTCGTATTAAATTTAAAAAATGATCAGGTTTCCTGTTGTGTCCACACATACCGCAACATGTTTCTTCTTCTTTGCTTGTTGTAACGTCTGTCAACATCCGTTTTTTTTTTTTTTAAATTGACCTGACTCTAATTGCAAGAAAAGGTCTTTCCATTGCAGTTTTGCGTGATATAACTACCATGTGCTACGCCTGAAAAACCACCTCTTGCCAGCGCAAAAACTTTTAATAGAAAAATGAGACTTTTGCCATTTTTCCATTAGGTACCTTTTTATGTGCAAGTTATATTCGCGCAGTTTGAGGGTCAATGGAAAAGCGACTGCTGACCAAAAAAATCATCACAATCATTTAATTAAATCTATGATCTGTGATTTGAATTATGCAATTTTTTTTTATCAAAACAAAACTTACTACCTTTTGTTGAATGAATGATAAAAAATAAAAATGAATGACAATAAACAATAACATAATAATGACATATACATATATATATATTTTGTGAAGGAGAGGGAGGTTATGATTTATGGGGAAAGTTAAATTTAAAGATTCATAAAGTGCGCACTATGTTAAAAAGTTTCTGTATCACCATTTGTGGAGTAAATTGTGTGGAGATAAAAAAATATCAAGCATAAATCAGTTTAAAAAAAGATATACAGAATTGATTCTTGTGAGGTTCAGTATTTAATAATGACTATGAGGGCTGTTCGCTTAAGGATAATGTATTGACAAATATTCTGTAACTGTTGAAGAAAATTATTGAACTGTTTTCTGTCTGTTTGTATGAACGTACTGCCATGATAATACTGTTGTGCATAACTCAATTACTGTATTATGTACTGGCTGTGGGTTGAATGTTAGATTAAAAAAACTTATTGTTTGATTCATGAATGAAGTTATTGAGAAAGATGTAAAAGTACTTGAGAAGTAGGATTAAATAAGTTCCTACTCTTTTTCAACCATGCAAATTTAGACTTGCTCGCACTCAAAGACAGATTCTGTTAATTTAAATGTTAAAATAAATTAAAAAAAAAAAAAAAATGACATATACATAGAATAATTACTGTTCTCTTCTTTTTAAAGGACATTTAAAAATGACATCCTTCCTTGTAATTCTCTAATCCTGTCATTAAATCAGACCAGTAGTTTTTATTGACCCGTTCATGAAGGGATTGACAAAATTGGAAACATATTTGCAGCTTGTCTTGTCATATTGCAGATACAGAGCCCATGTTAAAATTTTCAGTACATCTTAAAGTAGGTCTATAACTACATTTACATTTATGCATTTTGGCAGATGCTTTTTTTCCAAAGCGACTTACAGGGAAAAAAACAAAATAAAAGAATAAAATACAAGAATAGATTAAAGACATTAAACAGCTGTACAATTAAAAACAGTGTCGTACGGAAGAATAAAAAAAGCAAAATGATAGACTAAAATACAAAAATAGATTAAAAAGACATAAAAACAGCTGTACAATTTATAAAAAAAAAAACAAAAAAACAACAACAACAAAAAAACAATAAAGAAACAGTGAAATAATAACTAAACCAAACTTCTTAAATACCTCCAGTAATAACTTTCAGTTTAATAAACACTTTTTGGTCTTTTGTCAGGTCAAATTGGTTCATCGCACTGGGGGAAAAAAGACACACCTGAAGCTATTTATCCAACAGATTGTATATAAAGTCATACAGCTCTTTTAGCCTGATGTTGACGTAGTGCAGATCCATTTTAGATCCAGTGCAGAAGCCCAAGGCTGTGTCATGTGTTTCTTAATGTTGGTGGTTAATAATGTTTTGTTTGTGGCTCAGGAGCACTCTTGCAAACAGCTGTGGAACTGGCATCCGCTCTTCAACCAACGACCCCAGCCGTAAACCGCTGGACAACAGAGTGCTACACGCTGTCAAATGTGAGTGAGCTTTGTTTTTGGTCATGACTGGGAAAGCTGACTTCTATGGCTGCACACAGTCTGGTACTAGGGGTGTGTATCGGCAAGAATCTGGTGATACGATACAAATCACAATACTAGGATCATGATACGATATATCATAATACTGTTAAAAAGGCAAGTTTTGTTTGTTTGTTTCTTTTTTTTTTTTTTATGATTATTTTCTTGAAGAGTTGAATTACACCAGAAATCTGCATAAATACTAAACACATTTTTATTTGATCGCAACAGGATCTAATGCTATGTCACAAAATTCTCCTGTTAAAACTTAAATTCTGTTTTACAGACATTACAGTTTAAGATCCTGTTCAAATGTTCATATTCTATTAGTTCATAATTAACATCATAACATTATTTTTGTGCAATCCCAACAAAGGAACCAACATCTGCCTCTCAAACAGTAATAAGTGCTTTTAGGATGCTTCGAATAACCACTATTTAATAAAATAGTGTTAAATAATAATAAATAAGATATAAACAATAAAGAAAACCAAAAAACAAAACTGAACCCCTGCATATCTGCATTTGAATAAATACCTAAAAATATCGACATGGTACTTTTTAATACTGACACAGTATTATGAAATGAATGCAATATATTGCAGTACCGATATTTTCTTACACCCCTATCTAGTTCATGGGTTGGCAGCATTTGTAATCTAAAGAGCCGTTTTAGGACAGAAGTAGAAAAACAAAACAGTCTGGAGCCTAAAGATCCCCTTATATCTTTCCTCAAAGTGGTAACTGTTTAAGAAGCTCTTTAGGATTAGTTTGTACAGAATATGTGGCGAATAAATCAAAGTTTCAGTGCATTTACAGAACTACAAAGCATTTTTTAATGTTTATTTATTTAGTTCCAGGACAGTGTGTATTGGCATTAGTTACAAAGAACAAGATGCATGCACCAGATTTAGCAGAGAAGCAAATTTCCATCTGTTGTCCTGGACAAACGACTAACATAACAAACATCACTCAGATTACAAAGTCCTAATATACTGGAAGAAAACGGTTCAACATGACAGACACAGGAAAGTCTGCTCAGATTGAACGCCTTCAGCCAAATACAGAAAACGGGGCTTATATTCAAAAAGTACACCAACTTTCCCAGAGCAAGAATAAGATATAAAAGACAGAATGAGAAGGAGAGAAGAAGAGAAAGAGGGAAAAAAAAGAGAGTAAGAACAATAAATAAATAGGCTAATTGTGCAATTGCAAGAAAGGACAGAACTAAAGAAAATGGTGATATTTGTTGCTATTTTCATTTAAAAATCAACGGGTATGTGAAGACTTTCTTTGCAGTGAAGAATACAGATGAATACCTGTAGTGTCTTAAAATTAAAAAGTAATCTACTTTTCCTACTACTACTTTTTTTTATTCATTTGGAGTATAATCTACATTTTTACAACTGCATAATGTCAGAATCACTTTATAGTTACGACAATAATAGCAAAATGTTTAAAAAAAAAAAAGTTTCATTCATTTCCTTTTACTTTTTGACATATTGACATTGAGCTTCTGGAAAAGGGCCCCAGAGCCATATTTGGCCCCAGAGCCACAGGTTTCCTACCCCTGGTCTAGTACATACAGACCCGTTAACCCTTTTATGACGGTTGTATCTACGGCGCTACATTCTGTACGTTACGATATTCAAATGACCATAACTCCTGAACCATATGTGCTATTCACAAAATTCAAACGACACTGGAAAGATGAGATTCTGACCCTTTCAGATGCCATCTAACACTGTATGGTAGAGGCCCGCATTTCCTGTGGGGGAGGGGTGGGTTTGGGTGGAGCAGGGCAGACAACAACAGGTGTGGTAATTCAGAGACACATTTTACATTTTAGCGGTGAATTCTAGTAAATATTTGTCTATAATAGTGCTGTTTTGGAATATTCGACTAGTGTGTTTTGCCATATTTTTGTGGAGTCTAGCACTTTTTTGGGGGGGGGGGGTTCCAACTGTTTATCTATATTTTTGCGTTTTTTATAGTTCATTGATAGTTGTATTTGATCTGTAAATATTCTATAAATGTCTGTATATTTGTATATATGTGTAAATCTCTATGCAGGTCTCTCCAGTTCATACACAGATGTAGTTTGTGTATTTGAATCAGATGATGGATGTTTTTGTCAGTGAAATGAGGGGCTCTGTCTACAACTAGGCGCAAAGTGAACACAGACTATCAACAGGATCCAAATGACACCAAAGAACCAAAAAGAACAAGAAGAACATGGACACACAATGATCTAGAACAACTGCAATGTACAAACACATGGAAAATAGTGGAAAGTTTATTTCTATAAACTCAAAGTTTCATTTTGAACATTAACACACTGTTTGAAGTATTTATTACATGTAATAATGATAATTAATCACCAGATATTGAAAATTAAGTTCTTATTGAAAAAAGGTGGTAAAGAATTGGGGAAAAAAAATACATTTTCTGACACTTTCATTGCAAAAACACCCCTCACAAATAAATCTAGGCCTGTTCTAATGGTTATAATTGTAGGTATGAAAGGGTTAATGCACTTAATGGTGGTTATTCATTTAATTTTTTTGCTAATCTGTAGTCGTAACTAGACCGTCAGGCTTTGAAAGTTGCTCATTTCTTTGTCATTTTACCCCCCTCAGTCTACTGCCAGAACTTTGCACCGAGCTTCAAGGAGAGCGAGATGAATGCCATCGCAGCCGACATGTGCACCAACGCCCGCCGCGTCGTCCGTAAGAGCTGGATCCCTAAGCTTAAACTGCTGATGGCAGACAGCGATGCCTACTCCGCCTTCCTCGCCGACAGCGTGAAGATGGAGGCCGACGCTCTGGGGGCGGAGCAAGGCTTTGACCCCACCTCCCTGGAAGCTGTGGCGGCGGCAGCAGCGGCGGTGGCCTCCAACAATAATGAAGCGGGAGGTGGAGCTACTGCGGCGGACGCCCTCCAGGGGGCGGGAGGAGACGGCAGCACTTTGTTTTGAGTGAGTGAAGGGACGGATCGACGAACGAACAGATGGAGGGAGGGATGGCGTTTCTCTGGGGGCGACGAATAGAAAACGGTGACCGCTGTGGTCGTGATGACAGTTGTCACGTGTCCCCTCGCCGCTGTGTGTTTGGGGATTTGTTTTCTTCTTTTGGTCAGTTGTGCTTTTTTCTGCTTTTGTCTTTCGTTCGTCCGCGTCTCTCTCTCTCCACGGCCCAGAATGCCTCACTCCAGTTTCCTCCTTTTGCGTTTTGATGGAGAGAGATAGACAGACAAACAGAAAGTTTGCAGAGGGAGGAGGCGGATGTTTAGCCCCCCCCACCCCCACCGCCGCTGCCTCATCTCTCTGCTTCTGTCTTTTAAAACCTGATTGTTTCAGCCTTTATTTTTCTGTTTTAAAGCGTGTACTGTCAATAAGGCCCTTTTTATTAATGTAATCAATCACAGACATTCCCTGGGGAGGGGGTGGGTGGGATGGGAAAACATGTTTGGGGCTCAGCTGATGATAATCCAGAGTGATTTTTCCTTCCCCAAACTCCGGTAACACTGTTGTTTTGATATTGAATGTATGCGTGGTGAAGCATCCGAACCGCAGCGTTGTAAGTCAGTGGAGGATGAGTGAGATTGCACAAAGCCCTTTTCTTTTTTTTTTTTTTCTAAATTCTAGTTTGTTTGTTGTTTTTGCTTTATTTCATCTGGATGTCCAGATGATTACAGGGTTGATGAAGTCAAGGGTGGAAGTATTAATATGTATATCGGCTTTATGATCTCCCCCGACCCCACCAACCCTGATGGCATGCTGGGAAACTGGCCCACAAAGTGTAAAAAAAAATATTAATAATGTTGCGTTTGACTGTAACGACCGCCATCAAACAGGACTGGTTGTGTGGCGGAGGTGATCAGACGGGAAGAACAATAATTTGACTCCAATCTTTATCCCCCTATTTGACCTTAAGTTACCAGTTTAACTTTTTTTAATGTTAAAACTCTTAGTTCTGCTTTTGTGTGCGATTTTTTTTTTTTTTTTTTTTACCACGGCTCCTGTTGGAGAGGAAACATGTTACCAATGATTGTCAAAGAGTTTGCGTGTGATAAATGCACTGTTATTTCCTGCGGTATGAGTACAATCGAACTACGTTTTTGTACGTATCAGAAAGAGTAGAGGGGGGTGGTTTTATTTAAAAAATGCAAAAAAATAAAGAGAAAAAATACAAGCTTGAATACAATTTATATCTGTTCATCACCCGTTTTTAAAAATATCTGAGGAAATATCCAAAAGCGAGTTTCTGCCTGTGATCTTAGGAGCGATCTCTGTGTGTTTGTGCGTGCGCGTGAAAGGACCGATGATGTTCTTTTTGTTTTGTTATAATAATAATAATAATTTTCTCTGAGAATATTTGCCATCATGCCCGTTTGCAGAACAAGTTTCCTCAGGCTCGGCTGGCTGGATGCGTGCTCGTCTGGCACAGACAAAGGTGCTAATACAGGCGTCGGTACGTGGCAGGGAGCTCTTTGTGAGTATGTGTAGGTGTGTGTCTGTGCACGCGCGCCATCAGTGCGTCTGTGCGCGCACGGCGGTCGAGAGTGAGCGAGCGAGCGCGGGAGGCCAGACGGCGTGTTTTCACACACGCTTGGTCGATTCATTCACTCATCACTGCGGCGAGCACACATACGAGCTAACACGCATTTGGGCGCTGCCAGCTGCATCAGCTACAGTACGCCCGAGCAACGTGGGAATTAAAGGGGAATTACACTGAAACGGAGCCGAACGGCCGTTTATCACATGTGATCGTCGACTTAAAATGCTCCGTGTTTATTATCTGATGGAAATAGACAGACCTTCCCTGCACTTGAGGTTTCATTTGACGGTGAAGTCGTCACGTCCTTACGAGACTTATAGAAAGAAAGCCGACATATCATGTAAATCAAAGAATGTTGGCATAGTAACAGCCCTGAAAGTCTTATTACAGTCGGTTCACCTCAATTACTGTGGCTGAATGATAGCTTTCAGATAAAAGAATAAGAATACAGATGCAGATATTTTCCCTTTTGAAGATGTGACCTTCAGTACCCGGCATAAACCTGAATACACTCATCAGCTAAACTCTGGAGTGGCTTTTGATGTTTCTTTAGCTCCAGGTTGAATACCAGGGTTCCAGGTGAAGTTTTTCATTAAGTGCCACTGAAATGGATCCAGTCTGATCAAATCCATTATATTATTTATTGTTCAGGCAAATTCTCTAGTATGAGTCGTCAGAGGAGCTTCGTAGTTCCTCATACATTTAAGGTAAACTGTCAGTAGTCGCTTTTCCATTGGACATTTGCGCAAAACTTTACCGATATTTACTAAATGTCAAAAAAACAGAAGTGCGTAATGTCGGTTTTTCCATTAAATCACAAATGCGATGATTTGTTTATTTATTATCGCGAGATGACATGAGAAGTCATTCCATTAACCTGGCGAGGAACGTAAATATCGTGTTTATTTACAGATATATTCATTACTATTAGATATTACTCCTCTATCTTGTACTAAATTAAAAAATGATTTCCTGTTCCATGTTTCCTGGTGTGTCCACACATACCGACATGTTTCTTTTAAAACTCATCTACTTCTCGCTATAATGTCCGTCAACATCTTTTTTTTTTCTTTTATTCACGTGACTCTAGTTGCGAAAAAAGGTCTTTCCACTTCAGTTTAGCATGATATACCAATTTCGCTACGCCCGAAAAACCACCTCTTGCCAGCACAAAAACTTCTAATCAAAATTACAAGAGTTTTGGTGAAATTGCTGTTTTTTTTTTCCATTGGGTACATTTTTATGCACAAGTTATATTCGCGCAGTTTGAGGGTCAATGGAAAAGCGACTGTCGTATGCACTATTGGAGAAACGCAACACTGACTTTCTTTAGTTTTAGCCGATGTCAGTGGTGCCAGTCTATATCTGGAACTGTCTGCCACTCACAGACTCCTGCTTCCATCCAATCTGTTCAAAACAAAACAGTATATGATTTATTTTCAGCCAAGGTTTGTAGTCATGACACTAATTCTTTGTGCTTTATGATACTGAAATAAATGAGGATATGTTTACTGACTGTGATTAGAGGCAGCGTTTTGACCTCGAGGACTTTTAAAAATGGACCAAAATTCTACTCGGGGTCCGCTCTTCTTAATGGAAACGTTCTAAATCTGCATGTCGGCACCAAGTAAAAAGCAGCGTTTGACTCTGGAGCCCTGGGTTTCACTTTTCTAAACGAGGCAGCGTCTTTGTGTTTTCAGCAAAGACAAACACGCTACTTCTAGAGGTGTTGAACATCTGTAAAAGCTTCCACGGTCTGAAGACTGACCTGTATTCAGCCTTGTTAGGAAAGTGTAGTTAAAGTTAAAATCATCGTCTGGTGAAACTTCACTGATTATAGTCACACTAGGTGTTCGCATCTGCATTCTTGGTAAAAGACGAGGGATGTGTGGAGTTGAATGTTTTTAGTTGAGACTCCAGCTCTTACAAAAGGAGCCGACTGTCTTTACTTTTGTTTTATGTACAACTGTGTTTATGGAGTTTGCATATCAGCCAGAAGTGGCAAAACGAGCAAAAAAGCATCAGATCTAACATTAAGCACATCGTTAGCCTCATAGCACATCCACTATATGGACAAAAGTATGTGGACGCGTTGAATTTAGGAGTTTCTTTTCTAACAGGGGTCGTATCATAGTTTTATACTGGGATAAATATCATATTGAGTGTTACCCCTCCCCCTCCACCCAAAGGGGAGGGAAGGGGTGTTGTGTTTGGTTCGGTTTGTTTGTTTGTTAACACTTTAGCATAAAAACTATTGGTTGAATTCAGACCAAATTGGGTTTATCGATTGTCAGTGACCCAGAATAGATGTGATTACATTTTGTGAAAAGTAGGTCAAAGTTCAAATTTTTTACAAATTTTTATTCCCCCCATTTACTTATAATAAGTGATATTTCAATTGTCTATAAAAACATCAATTTTCTTTCAATTTACGTCAAACTTGGCACATATATAGAGGCAACTGATATGACATCAGCACACCATAGACATGATGACATCAGCTGGATCGCTGCCAAAATAAGCTACAGTACATGCGAGGGGCGGGGTTTGTTGTGTTAATATTGATGTTTCTGTATCCGATCCTCATGAACAGGACATCTTACAGCTGTAGACATGATGTGTCCCAATATTTATGTCCATATAATTTATAAACATTAATATTTCCTTAAAGTTTAATGGTAGATTTTTCTTCCTCAGTCAGATGTGATGAAAGTAGATGGAAATTATTATTTACAGTCAGAGCAGGAAAAATATTAGAGACAGTTAGAGGAAGAGCATTTAAAATCAGGGTCATGGATGATAAAAAACAAAATCAGTGTTGAGAGAAATTAAGCCAAAACCATCTCTGAGTCATTTTGGAGACAAAGATAA
The DNA here is from genome assembly GCF_902148855.1 of Sphaeramia orbicularis. NCBI lineage: Eukaryota > Metazoa > Chordata > Actinopteri > Kurtiformes > Apogonidae > Sphaeramia > Sphaeramia orbicularis. The sequence continues at coordinate 6,806,808 of NC_043957.1, forward strand.
CAATTTCAACTAAATGCAATGACATAGGGCTGCATGATCAATCGATTTTAAATCAAAATCGGATTATTTAATTAGGACGATGTTTAAAAAAGGATAATTGTCAAATTGAATTTCATCTCTCTCACATCTCCTTGCTACCGTAGGCTCCTCCTCCTACCTGTGAGAGCGCTCTCCACAGTCTTTGGTCTCCACACACCAGTACAAAAATGGCATCTGCTAAGGAGAGTGAGAAGTTTGTGGCTAAAACTGGTATGACCTCGAAGTTTCCAATGAAGACCAAACTGCGTTGTGTCTGCACATGAAAATGACACACCAGCTCAAACACCACAAACAAAATGACTGAAAGAACTTCTGTTGTCTTTTGTAGTTTTACTCTAAAATAGAAAATTGAGTTTTTGTTGTCAATCTTTTTATTCAGAAGTTAGTTACAAAAACATCTATTGTTACAATTTGTCCACATTTTGAGAAATACACACAGAATGAGCAAACCAGAAGTACAACAAAGGAAAGCAAACATAACAAACACACAATTTAACAACCCTCATCCAGGTTGAGTGATCAATATATTGTTGAAGGGGATGCTAAATGTGAATAAACTGGTGTAGTTTATTTAACAATGAGAACTGGATTCTCTCCAGGTGAGAGTTGAACCATTTCTTCCAGCCATAATTTAACTGAGAAAATTGAGTTTTAGAGGAAAAAAAAAAATCTGGATTTTTGGCTAAAATCATGCAGCTCTACAATTATATTTATCCAATAATATAAAACTATATTTTGACTTTAATCATTATTGTGTTGGATCCCAGACCCCTGTTAGAAAAGAAACCCCTGGATTCAATGCGTCCACAGACTTTAGTCCATTTGAGTATGACAGTATGCTCTGAGGCCAACTGTGAACAGCGGAGGTTTAGTCAGGATTAAACGGCCTGTATCTGTGTTCTTCCTCTTCATTGGACGACCCCTTATGCACCTTATTGGCCCTTTGCACCATGAACAGGCAGAACCTGTTGAACTGTCACGGGTTTATACTGACGTATAGACCACCGCACACACACCCTCGACAAGAAGGGGTTCGGCGTTAAAACCGTCTTAAAGTAAACACGGAAACTGCACAAAAAGTCGAATCAAAGATTTGTAACATCCCAGAGAAGAACCAAAAAAAAGTGTCCTCTGAGGCAGTGAATGGACGTTGACTTGAATTGAACCAGTTTTGTAGACCAGTGTTATAAAAAAACTGTCTTTTTACAGCCTGGCTTTGGACGAAAGATGTTTACGTGACAATTTGTTCTTTTATAAACACGTGTATTTCCTTTTTTTTTTTTTAAGTATCTCTTTTTTTTTTTTTTTTTTTTTTTTTTAAAAAGGCTATTAGTCAAAGAATCCATGTCCTGAGACGAGCACCTAAAAGTCCTGAAGTCAGCAGGGACACCCACCCTGCTGCACCCCCCCCATCACTGACAAATATGGAACAATATATGGAGGCTGAACATAGAAAGGAAGGGGGGGTACTGGACAGTGTAGAAAAGAGGAGACAGTTTGCACATTTTAGTTCTCTTTTTTTTTTTTAATAAAAATCATTTTATTTCCACTGCTTTGTTTCAAACTGATGCCTTAAATGAAACCAGAAACACTGAGGAAGATGGAGAGGGAACAAGAGGACAGTGTGAGGAGGGACGAAACGAGAGGGGGGGGTGGAGGGGTGGGGTGACTGGGACGCTTGGATGATTTGGTGTGAATGCATGCATGCGCACTGGTGTGTGTGTGTGTGTGTGTGTGTGTGTGTGTGTTTTATTGCTGTATGGGAGCTGTTTGCATAGCCTTTGTATGCATGTGTGCATCTGTGGGCGAACATAATGTGTGGGTGTGTTTTTAATCTTTGTGTGCATGTGTGCATATTAATGTATGTATGCAGTTTTTTTTCTCTTTTCTTTCCTCCCTTGCCTGCTTCCCTCCATCTCCATTTATGGCATGTTAATGTCTGCCTCCTCACTCGAAAGAGCTTTTGACAGTGGTACTGTGTGTGTGTGTGTGTGTGTGTGTGTGTGTGTGTGTGTGTGTGTGTGTTAATGCGCATGCCTATGCCAGCCTGGGTCTGCGTCTCGATCTATGTGCTGCATACGTGTGTCTGGCTTCATGTGGCGACTGCGCATGTCTGTCACTGTGTGTGGGTGGTTTGGGTGCTCGGCTCTGCAAGGTCTGTATATGTATTGTGTGTGTGTGTGAGTGGGTGGTATGTGCGCAGAGGTTGAGATGAGTGGCTGTTTGTTTTTGTCTGCCTCAGAGAGCGGCATACCTTTTTTTTTTTTCCCCTTCTTCTTCCTCTGCCTTCATACACACACACACACACACATCTGCAGAGTCACATATCCATATCCATAGCTCCATCTATACACATGTTGCCATATCAAAGCTGCAGATGGATTGTGGCTGTGCACCTATTGTTCCTCCATAAGCATCATTTAAATGTGAAACCGACCCGGCAGAACTTAACCACCTCCTATCCACTGCTCTTTTCAGACTCCTTCCCTAAATATCGCCGTTGCAGATCAGTTTTCGACCTGCGCTCCTTCATGGGACGGCCGCGCAGCTGCAGCCCGGACACTAGTGTTCATGCTGTAGTTTGGGTTTTCTCTTCCACTTTCTCCCTGTGTCCTCACCTGCCTCTGCTTTCCTGTTCTCTATTTTCTCTTGTTTACATCTCTTTGTGTCTCGTCTCTTCTTCATATATACATTTCCCTCTTTCTCTCTCTCTCTCTCACGGCCCCCACCCCATCCACACACACACACACACACACACACACACACACACACACACACACACTGAGTGTTGAATAGCGTCAGTCCCTTGTTGCTTCATTACGTGAACCATCATTTTCCATCCGCCGCTGCTTCATTTCTGCGTCGGCTCCATTTTCTTCATAGAATGCAAATCCCTGCCAAACTCTCACCCGCGTATCTATATCCCCTGATGTGTGAGTGAATGTGTGAGTGATTGTCAACGTTTGCTGTATGCTTCCACAACAGATGGGGCTGCCAGATATGTTGGTGTGTGTGTGTGTGTGTGTCTGTGTCTGTATGTGTGTGTGTGTGTGTGTGTGTGTGTGTGTGTGTGTGTGTGTGTGTGTGTGTGTGTGCATACCTTTTAAATGCAAATGAATGGGCATAGGTATGTCTGACCAGCCACATCAGTGTGTGTGTGTTTGCTGCCCACCCTCCTCTCTTTGGACACTGAAGTCTGATTGTATTTTTGTGTTTACTGCACCTTTAATAATCAGACAATTGATGAGGAAGATCTATGCGGCCCTATGTTCCCTCTGCCGCCACGGCCGACCAATGGGAGCGTCCGCAGGAAGAACGCGGCCAATCGTGAGGCAAATATTGACCAGACTGTTGAACAAAGTGACCAAGTGAGGTTCAAAAATAATTATTAGCATCCCAGTCTTGAGCAGGGAGGGGAGGAGGAGGAGGAGGAGGAGGAGGAGGTGGTGGTGGTGGTGGTGCTGTTCTTCCTGAGGAGAAGATGTTTGTTAAGAATCTCCCAGGACAGATGAGGCATTGCGGCAGTCTGCCGTCACATGAGCGAAGCCACAATCCAGACAAAGAGACAAGAGCGAGAGAGGAGACTAATAAGAGGGAGGAGGTGATCGTCTGTCTCTGGCCCAGTGCCATCAACACAAATACCTGGGTGTGTGTTTGTTTATGTAGCGTGGCATCTTGCGGACGGGTGGGGTCACGGACTTAATAAATAAACAGTTGATTTCCTTAAATCCTTCTAAAACGACCCCGGCGAGCTGAGCAAGTACTCAAGAATGGAATAATGTAATGAGTAAAGCTTCCAAAACAAGGCATTTGTCAAAGCTGAAATTGCACTAAATAGTTGTTAAATCATTGATGTCCATAAAGACATTTCACCCACTTTGTCTTTGGCTTTTTAACCTTGTAAATGTGATGATGTGAAGACTTTTTTTTTTGGTTTTGGTTTTTTTTTGCAGCTGTCAAGGAGTTTTGGCTTGAGCTGGCAGTGAAACTGTCCAGCTGTTATCAGTGTGAATGCGGAAATCTAGAACTGTACTCAAGAAGTAAAAACCTAAGTAAAGGAAAGGGAGTGAAACGTTTTTTTTTTTTTTTTTTTTTGTCTTTTTAAAGAGACATCACTGATTGTCTAAGTAGCGAGTGGTTCGATGGAGTTTTTACAGAGGCCTTCAGAGAAAAACATGTTTAGCAGTTCATCCAAAAGCAGAGACTGGAGACGCAGTAGGTCCAGAAAGATGGTAGTTGAGCTGAGAAATGTCTTTAATCTCTTAAATACAAGCAAGAAGTTTATGAGAAGCTAATGGGCGAAAAGTTGGATTAAAAAATTGCTGTCGAGGGTTTGTGTCGGAGGTAGATGCAGATCTGTCAAGCTTTGGCTTTTCAGGTTAAATCTGACTTAGATTTGACGGACCTCCACTGAGCACAACAAAAGTAACGCTTTATTTCCTTCCATATGGGTCTATTTTTTTGGATTTCCTCTTTGATTCGGAGGAAACGGTTTGGAAGCAGCCGCTGCTTCTGGAGACAACGAAGTTTTAAACACTCGTCTGCCCTACAAAGAGCAAAAACTGGACAATCCCAAAACATGCTCCGCCCACTTCTGTGGGCTTTATTGGACTAAATCTGCCTTTTTTTTTAACCCATAAAGACCCATTGCTATTTTAGTCAGTTCCCAAATTAATTTTTCTCTAGATTTAACCTTTCCTAAGCAATTTATCACATTTTTAATAATATTATCCTCTGTATTTTGCAGGTTTTTCAATGAAAATCAGGTATTTTCCTGTATTTAATTCACTGACCATGTAAATGTCCATTAAAGCTCAGATTAAAGTTGAGGGTTATATCAAAAACAGAGAAAACTGAAAAAAGTGACTTTTTTCAGCAAATATATCAATAACTGAACCACTGTTATTGATCCAACTCCATGGGTTTTACTGGTGAATCAATGTTGTAGAAGATGGCAGTGTTTCCACTGTAACTACGGAGCCTCTGAAGGTCCAAATATGGTCATATCTGATGACCATGAAAAGATGAAGAACTGTATTTTACACCAATTATTAGATCCACAGCTATTAAACATTAAAAATTAGTGGATTGTTTTAGTTTCAGGTGAATATTTAGGTCTTCGAGTTAAATGAACAACACTATTAAATTTGAAATTTGGAACTTTGGATTTTTTACAAAACAATTTCATTATTTTCCCCCTAAAATAAACAAAAAATGCAAAAAAAAATAAAAATCAGCTGTGTATATGGAAGGAAGGTGTGATTTTTACATTGATATAATCTGCAAAACCCACTAAAATACTGATGTAAATTAGATTTAATGAGAATATGACTTTCCTTCAAACTCAACTACATGTAAATCCAAAGAAAAATGTGACTTTTTTCAAATATATCAGTATCTGAGCATAAACCCAGTGTGTCCATCCACTGTCATTGATCCAACTCCATGGGTTTTACTGGGGAATCAATGTTACAGAAGATGACGGTGTTTCCACGCTAACTACAGAGCCTCTGAATGTCCGAATATGGTCATATCTGATGACCATGAAAAGATGAAGAACTGTATTTTACACAAATTATTGACATGGATTGATAGAATTAATGATTGAGACGTTATTAAACATTTTATATCTGTAGATGGTTTTGGTTGCCGGTGGCTGTTTGGGTCTTTATGGGTTAAATTAGATGAAATACCGTTATCTATGACCTCTGACCTTTTTGAAGGACTGTCGCTGTTTGTTCTCTTTGTAGCGCAGCTTTGTCTTAGCACAGTTTCAAGGTTGAACGGGGCCAGAGCGGATATTTCTTCAAAGCGATACGAGTTTGCGTTCATGTTAGAGCTTTGTAAACCTGTTCTTTTATACGTTTTTACTTTGTTTTTCTCTGTTGCTTTTGTGTTTTTGTTTTTTTTTTGTTTTGTTTTCTACATTTGAGCTAGTGTACTGTAGTCTTTGAAAGGTATTTTAAAAGAGATGCTACTAATAATTCAACATTAACACCTGTACGTAGAGTTGCCAAGTTGTGTAAAAAGAAAAAAAAACTTACAGAAAGAAGAAGCGGAGACATGGTTTAGTTGTAAAATAGTTTAGAGAAAGAGAACCACATATTTTTGCATTTGCGATTGTTGTATGACTGAGGTGCTGCGGGCGGGAGGGGGCGGGGCAGGGGGCGGGGTTTGGGTTTCAAATGCTGGACCAGATGTTTGGTTTTATTGTACATGGACTGTTGGGACGGACCAGGGACGACAGAAAGGATGGACCAGCGACGCTCCGGGATGTTGGGGTATATATTGGCAAGAATCAGCCAATACGATACAAATCACAATACGATATATTGCGATATATCACGATACTGTTACTGTTACACTACTGTTTTTTGGTTTGTTTGTTTGTTTTTCTTTCTTGTTTCCTGGAAAAATTTGATCACACCAGAAATCTGCACAAATACTAACCACATTTTAATTTGATCTGAACAGGATCTAATGCATATCACAAAACTTTCCAATGTAAAAACTTTGAATAAATAAAGTTTTAACATCCGGCTTCACCAGTTAAAAAAAAAACACACAATTTTTTATGTTTTTATTTTTTATTTTTACAGACATTACAGTTTAAGATCATAAAAGAATGAAAGTATAAGAATACCAAAAAATATCGATCCAGTACTTTCTAATTTCGATTCAGTATCATCAAATGAAATATCGCGATATATCACGATACTGTTACTGTTAAGCTACTGGGTTTTTTTTGTTCGTTTCCTGTTTTCTGGAAAAATTTAATCACACCAGAAATATGCACAAATACTAAACTAATTTTAATGGGATCAGAACAGGATCTAATGCTATATCGCAAAACTTCCCGATGCAAAAACTTTGAATAAATTAAGTTTTAACATCTGGCTTCACAGGTACAAAGAACACACACACAGTTTTTTTTATGTTTATAGATGTTACAGTTTAAGATCATAAAAGAATGAAAGTATAAGAATACCAAAAAATATCGATCCAGTACTTTCTAATATCGATACAGTATCGTGAAATTAAATATCACAATATATCGCAGAACCGTTACCTTCTTACGCCCCTACAGTGACGGTAAACAAAGCTCTGCCAGACTCAGTACATTTAAGGCTACGAGTCTGAATGTCCGTTTAAAAAACAAAACACAAATCTGTTCACTCTTCCATTGTCTTATGACGATAGAAACGCAACAAATACGAAATCAACCTGAAGTACGTTTACTTGACCTGGTTCCGCAACCAGCTTTTCCACAAAGAATAAGACAGAAAGGACGGAGAGGCAATGCTCTGTGATGTAGGGGTGGGTGTATATTGGCAAGAATCGGGCAATATGATATAAATTAAGATACGATATATCGTAATATATCACGATACCATTACACTACTGTTTTTTTTTTTTCTTTCTTGTTTCCTGAAAAAAATTAATTACACCAGAAATATGCACAAATACTAAACTAATTTTAATTTGATCAGAACAGGATCTAATGCTACATTGCAAAACTTTCTGATGTAAAAACTTTGAATAAATTAAGTTTTAACATCTGGCTTTACCAGTAAAAAAAACAAACAAAAAACACACAGAATATTTTTACAGACATTACATTTAAGAACATAAAAGAAAGTATAAGAATACCAAAAAATATTGATCTAGTACTTTCTAATACTGATACAGTATCGTGAAATTAAATATCGCGATATATCGCAGAACTGATATTTCTTACGCCCCTACAGTGACGGTGAACAAAGCTCTGCCAGACTCAATACATTTAAGGCTATGAGTCTGAATGTCCGTTTAAAAAAAACAAAAACAAAAAATGCAAATCTGTTCACTCTTCCATTGTCTTGTGACGATAGAAACGCAACAAATACGAAATCGACCCGAAGTACGTTTACTTGACCTGGTTCCATGACCAGCTTTTCCACAAAGAATAAGCTACCGCTGCTTGAATGTTTATTTTCTCTCCTTCGACGCCACCCGGTGGGGGGGTGTTCAGCTCCTGCAGCCGCTGAGAATCATGGGGGGGCCTCGGCAGCTGCAGTACCGGCGAACGGCCACCGGGGTGGCGGCACTATCCCAAGAAGCAGTGATCTTACGCAAGCTACGATTGTAATTTTCAAAACGAGTCTCGATCACTGTATTCGTGTGAGCACCTTAACGGCGGGCCGACGGAGGCTCCCGCCGCTCATTTTCCAGAACCGACACAAGACGCCAACCCGCCAAAAACAGAAAAACGCCAAAAAACCCAAAACAACCACAAGTGGCGTCAGTAGATTGAGGTTCACCGACGCCACTGACTAAAGAAAAGAGCGCAGCAGCTGCTTTGTGAGCGTCCGTCCCCCGTCCTTTCTGTCCGTCCCCGCCGCTCCGTCCATCCACAGAAAGGACCTAGAGTGACGAGGACAGAGTGGTCGAATCTAAAACAAGCACCTTTGGGCGGACGCTCGCTCGTCCATATGAGACACGCAGAGCCAAAGCCCTCGGCACCTTTCTGAGCACGCTCACTATGTCACTTGCTGTCTTTGGTGTGGATGCTGGTGTTTATTCGATGGGGGCGGGGCGGTGGGTGGGCGGGCGGGGCCAAGGTGTAACGTGAGGGTTCTTTTGTAAGTTCCTTATTTTTGTTGTTTTTATCTTTTATACTCTTGTTCACATTTTTTTATTTTGTATGTTTGTTTTCTCCTTTTCTCTTTATGACATTTGTTGTTTACTGTAAAAAAAAAAAACAAAAAAAAACAAAGGACAAAACAAAATGATGATGATGATGATGATGATGTGCCCATCGACCTGACTCCCCCCCCCCCAGTTGGGAAAGGGGGAGTATAGACTGTGCAAACTCTTCTCTGCATGGGGGGGTGGGGGGAGGAGTTTTTTTTTTGGGGGGGGGGGGGGGGGTACAAGCAGTGAGTTCACATTCTGTTCAGTTTGATGTTTTGGGGGAATTTGTTTTTTAAAGACACGAGTTGACGAAACGAAGGACCAGCGTGTACGATTTGGTGACATTGCTGACAGTAACCAGCTCCCCCTTCAGAAGTAGATCCTACTTCTGTAGACCCCTTCAGTAGATCCTACACACCGGTCCTTTAATGAACAGTCGCTCCAAATACGAGGGTCAAAGGTCAAAGTATGTGTTCTGTATCGACAGGCGAAGTCTTGTCATGGATGATTTTGCCCTTTTTAAAAAAAATGTAAACATTGCAGGAACCCCCCCCCCCCCTCCCCAAACCACCACACACAGTCCCCACAGCGCCTTTAAAAACCTGCATCTTTAACTGTTTTTGTTGTATTCACATCGCATCGTTTCCAGACCTCTGCCTTTAAAGCTGCTCCAACTTCTGTTTTTATCGTAAAACGCTTTAATTCTGACTCAGAGCCGCGTATCTGAGCGTCGACCACAAACAGATGAGACTCATTTAACGACGTATTCAGTCTGACAGTGAACTGAAGTCACTGTTTCCTGCGCTTCTGGGTGGATTTGGCCGGTTCTCCGCTCGACGCCTACCAATGTACGATTTTGGCGCCGAGCAGGTAGTGTACGGCGGGATTACCGCAGCCCCTTTTGAAAAACTGTTTTTATTTTTTTGCCAAAAACAACCGCCTGCTGTGACTCCCGGTGTGCAGGAGTCACAGCATCAAAGTTAAGGCCGACAACAAACGGAACGGAGTTAAAAGCAAAAAAAAAAAAACAGGCTAAAAACCTGCTCTGTGAAGCCGAGGATGGCAGAATGAGATTAGAAGTCTGCTTTGGGTTCATCACTGTTTTATTATTTGATCTAATTCATTATGCAAATAAAACATGTGCAGCTTTAAAGTAAAAAAAAAAAAAAAAAAAAAGGTCAAGGATTCTTTTTGTACAATCAGTTGTTTTTGTGTAAATTGGGAAGCGAATGCGTTGTGATGGACTTTACAGGAGTCAGAGCGTGTGAATACAACAAAGTCCAGACCGCAGTGACGTGGGCGGAGCTTCATGAGTGGGACTGTGGACAGAACCTGGAGGAGTGTCCCCAGTGGGCACTAACTCACCTCACCACACTGTGGACGAACGAGGGAGGGATGGGACTTTTTCAAACCACCACCTGAAGGTGAATCCTCATCACCCCCCCCCCACACACACACACACCCCACCCCTTTCTCCTCTTCCTCACTGCGTCCTGACCTCATCACCCCTCCTCCTGACCCCCCCACTGTGCTCGCCAACCTCAGTGCCCCCCCCCCCCCCCCCCCCCCCCCGCCGTCTTCTATCAGTAAACACACTCCGCTCTCCTAAATCCCCACACACCAGAGACAACACACACTCACACCTATATATTATATATATATATATAAATATATATACTGTACATGAATACAAAACGGGCAAACCTCTGAGATGCAGAAGCTCGCACACGCCTGCACGCCGTCGCAGGATTCGTGTGCGTCTTCTTGTCACTGATGCAGTTTAAAAAAAAAAAAAAAAAGTACCAGTTTACCTCGGGAGCTCTCAGCCATAGCAGACCTTAATCCCCACAGATCCAGTATCTCAGCGCTGCGAGCAGCTTCTGAAGCGCTGTGGCTGCCGTTACAAAGCAGGTACATACTTTTTTGTTTTTCAGGAACAAACCGGAGAGGCTCAGCAGAGCGTTCTCGGACCATTTGAATGCGTACAGTGCAGGGTTTTTACAGAAACGGGACACAAGCCGAGAGTCCATGTCAACACAGTCTTACCTCAGTATCATACTACAAACAGAGGGGCATGGGGGGGGGGCGGGGGGGCGTACATGTGATCCATAGCAACCGTGAATGACTATTTTTTATTCTTTCTCTCCTTGTCTCTGGTGTTGTTGGGTAAAAAATACTCCCTGGAGCTCTTTCTTTTTTTTTTTTTTTTTTTTCCACTATAAATATATAAATATATACTGTACATGATGACATAGAAGCACTATCGAAGTTTGATTGTTAGATGTGCACTCGCAGCATGAGGTATTATTCTTTACGATTATTCTTCATAACCCAAAAGAATTTAAAAAAAAGTGAAATACAGCTTTTGGAAGTAAACAAAAAAGGTTTGAAAAAAAAAAAAAAAACAATGAAAAAAAAAAAGACAAACAAAAACAATGCAGTAGCGTCTGATGTCAAAGAAAATACCCGACCTCACCCCGCCACACACAGCCACACCCCCCAGAACCCCCCCCCACCCGGCTCCGACATGTTTCCACCCCTGACATCTGACCGATGGCCCCAACCCCCCCCCCCCCCCCCCAGCCCTGACGCCCCCTGCCCCCCCGCCCCGCCCCGTGTACATGCCAGTGTTTCCCCCATGTGTTCCAAGTGCCAATAACTTTGTGAATTCCTAACTGTGACCCAGTAATAAAGATAATTGCACATTAACTACTGTAAAGAGAAAAAGAAACCAGACTGATTAAAAATGAGGAAAAAATCTGAATATCTTAATAAAATGTTTGTAACAAACAGGACTGACCTTACCCTGGTGTTGTGTGTTTTTTTGTTTTGTTTTGTTTTGTTTTTTTCATTTTCATCTACAGATGCAGTGGTGTTCATTTTAATTATCTCATAATAATCACTGTTTATTTCAGTTATAGATTCTACAGACCGTCCATAAAGTCTTTTTACAGTTTGAACACATTTATCACCTAACGAACAGACCAGTCTGCGGAAATTAGGACAAAATGTAAAGTAGATATTAAAGTTTAGTTTCCTTATTTAATCCATTTCTATATGAACCACATCCAGACGGTCCTTTAAGAACCTCAGAGTAAATAGAATGATGAACAGATCTCATCATTTGATTTTGTAATAAATTAGTTAAATTTTACAGGGACTTAGTGAATGAGACAGAAAGTGAACATGATGACAGTTTGTTTGTACGACATACAATAATGTATTATTCAGCAGGAAGGAACAGTCTGATGTCAGCTGAATGGAAGGAGCGAAGGAGGAAGATAAGGGAAAGAGTGAAAAAGGAGAGAAAAGGAGGAAAGAAAAGGGAAGAAAAGAGAAGGAAGAAATGAAGAAAGAAGGAACAAAGAAGGAAGAGAAGGAGCAAAGGAGGAAGATACCAAGGGTTAGAGCGAAAAAGAGGAGAGAAAAGAAGAAAGAGAAGGAACAAAGAAAAGGAAGAAAAGAGGAGGAAAGAAAAGAAGGAAGAGAAGGAGCAAAGGAGGAAGATACCAAGGGTCAGAGCAAAAAAGAGGGGAGAAAAGGGAAGGAAGAAAAGAAGAAAGAGAAGAAACAAAGAAGGAAGAAAAGAGGGAAGGAAGGAGAAGGAAAAAGAAGAAAGATGGAAGAAAAAGGAAGAAAGAAAAGAGAAGGAAAAGAAGACAGACATCTACTAGAAGGGGATGAATGAATAAATGAATTGTATTGAAGGTTCCCAGTTCATCTGAAATCCACACTTTTTATGACTCCGCCCCCTGAAGGAGAGGGGAGGGGTTTGGTTTATGGTTCAGTTTGTTTGTTTGTTTGTTTGTTTACACTTCAGCAGTAAAACTATTGGTTGAATTCATACCTAATGTGGTTTATAGATTTTACCAGTGACCCAGAAATGATGTGTTTACATTTTGGTGAAAGTAGGTCAAAGAAAATATTTTTATGAATTTTTTCAACCTTTATTTTTTCCATTTCCTCATAATGGATGAAATTTCAAAAGTCTGTAAAAACATTAATTTAGTTTCATTTTACTTCAAACTCGTCACATAAATAAACATATATATGACATCAGCACACGCGTAAACATGATGTCATCAGCTGGATCCATGACAAAATAAGATACAATACATGTGAGGGGGCGGGGCTTGTGTCTGGAACCACTTGTTTGTTTGTTTACACTTAAACAGTAAAACTATTGGTTGAATTCAAACTCAGTTTGGTTTAGATTTTTTACCAGTGACCCAGAATAGATGTTTATATTTTGGTCGTAGAAAACACTTGTTGGTGTAAATTCTTGTTCCAGTAAAAATCTGTCCTTTTCTTTAGTGGGCGGAGTTTTTGTTTTCTTTCATGTGTGTTTTATTTGAATAAATGATGTGTGTGTCTGCTGGTGTTGAATTTCATCATAACACTCTTATACATCTGAAGGAGGTTTTCATAACGCTATAACACCCATCTAAACAGTGTTAAAAAAAAACTCAGTGTTTCTAGAGGTTTCATGAAGTACTGAACGGACTTTAGAAGAACGTCCACAGGGTTCATGATGGAGAAACATTTGACACTTTATTCAACAGAAAGTGATCAGAAAAGGAACATGTGGGTGTAGTTTTCAAAAATACCCCCAGGGGTGTTAAAGTATTGGGGAGGTCAAAAAAATATCCCATGAGGTGTTAAAAGCTACCTCCACATGTTTTTGAGGAGGTCACCAAAAGACTCAGGTTGTCAAATTGCAGAGTTAAGCACTGAGCTCAGAAAAGGAACAAACGGACATGAATCTGAATTTGATCCAGAAGTATTTTATAAACTGATTGGAGTAAAAACAAACACTCCCTGTGGCGTTTATTTAACACTGTCTGGAGGCATTTTTGTAGAAGTCACCAATTAGGTCCGAGTCTCAAATTGTAAAAGTAATATGTGCCCTAAAATTCAACTATAAGGCACGATTCTACATTTCTGTCTGAACTGTTTGAGTCCTGTCGAGACCTGGGTGAACTCTGGAGTATTTTTAACTCTGATGAAAAACTGTGAAGGCTGATAGTGACGATGAAGAACATGATTTCAAACATGTCTAAATATTGATTTCAGGTGTTCCTCAGATCATAATAAACACTCCCTGAAGTGTTTCAGGTTGATTTAAAAGTATTTTCAGGATGTCACAAACATCGTCCAAAAATGCGTTTTTCGTGATATTATAGTATGACTTCCGAAAATGCCCTTTTCAGACATGATTTAAAATATGTCTAAATTGCGATTTAGGATGTTCATAAAGCCAAAATAAACACTCCCTGAAATGTTTCAGGTGGATTTAAAATAATTTTCAGGTAGTCACAAACATGTTCCAAAAATGCGTTTTTCGTAAGATTATAATATGACTTCCGAAAATGACCTTTTCCGACATGTTTTAAAATATGTCTAAATTGCGATTTAGGATGTTCCTCAGATCATAATAAAACAACCCTTAAGTGTCTAAGGTTGATTTAAAACTATTTTCAGGTGGTCACCAACATCGTCAAAAAATGCGTTTTTCCTAAGACTATAGATAACTTCCGAAAATGACCATTTCAGACATGATTTAAAATATGTCTAAATCGCAATTTAGGATGTTCATAAAGCTATAATAAACACTCCCTGAAGTGTTTCAGGTTGATTTAAAACTTTTTTCAGGTGGTCACAAACATGCTCCAAAAATGCGTTTTTCGTAAGACTATAGTATGACTTACGAAAATGACCATTTCGGACTTATTTTAAAATATGTCTTAATTGTGATTTAGGATGTTCATAAAGCTATAATAAACACTCCCTGATGTGTTTCAGGTTGATTTAAAATAATTTTCAGGTGGTCACCAACATGTTCCAAAAATGCGTTTTTCGTAAGACTATATAGTATGACTTCCGAAAATGACTATTTCAGACATGATTTAAAATATGTCTAAATTGCGATTTAGGATGTTCATAAAGCTATAATAAACACTCCCTGATGTGTTTCAGGTTGATTTTAAACTATTTTCAGGTGGTCACCAACATCGTCTAAAAATGCGTTTTTCGTGAGACTATAGTATGACTTCCGAAAATGACCATTTCAGACATGATTTAAATTATGTCTAAATTGCGATTTAGGATGTTCCTCAGATCATAATAAACACTCCCTGAAGTGTTTCAGGTTGATTTAAATCATTTTCAGGTGGTCACCCATATCGTCCAAAAATGCGTTTTTCCTAAGACTATAGTATGACTTTCGAAAATTTCCATTTCGGACATGATTCAAAATATGTCTAAATTGTGATTTACGATGTTCATAAAGCTATGATAAAAGCTCCCTGAATTTTTTCAGGTTGATTTAAAACTATTTTCAGGTGGTCACAAACATGTTCCAAAAATGCGTTTTTCGTAAGACTATAGTATTCCTTCCAAAAATGACGATTTCAGACATGATTTAAATTATGTCTAAATTGCGATTTAGGATGTTCCTCAGATCATAATAAACACTCCCTGAAGTGTTTCAGGTTGATTTAAAACTATTTTCAGGTGGTCACCAACATTGTGAAAAAATGCGTTTTTCGTAAGACTATAGTATGACTTCTGAAAATGACCATTTCGGACATGATTTAAAATATTTCCAAATTGCGATTTAGGATGTTCATAAAGCTATAATAAAGACTCCCTTAAGTGTTTCAGGTTGATTTAAAATAATTTTCAGGTAGTCACCAATATCGTCCAAAAATGCGTTTTTCCTAAGACTAGAGCATGACTTTCGAAAATGACCATTTCAGACATGATTTAAAATATGTCTAAATCGCGATGTAGGATGTTCATAAAGCTATAATAAACACTCCCTGAAGTGTTTCCGGTTGAGTTAAAACTATTTTCAGGTGGTCACCAACACGTTCCAAAAATGCCTTTTTTCGTAAGACTATAGTATGACTTCCAAAAATGATCATTTCGGACAAGTTTTAAAATATGTCTTAATTGTGATTTAGAATGTTCCTCAGATCATAATAAACACTCCCTTAAGTGTTTCAGGTTGATTTAAAATCATTTTCAGGTGGTCACCAATACCGTCCAAAAATGCGTTTTTTCCGAAGACTATAGTATGACTTTCGAAAATTACCATTTCGGACATGATTTAAAATATGTCTAAATTGCGATTTAGGATGTTCATAAAGCTATAATAAACACTCCCTGAAGTGTTTCAGGTTGATTTAAAACTGTTTTCAGGTGGTCACCAACATCGTCTAAAAATGCGTTTTTCGTAAGACTATATAGTATGACTTCCGAAAATGACCATTTCGGACATGGGTTAAAATATGTCTAAATTGCGAGTCAGGATGTTCCTAAGATCATAATAAACACTCACTGAAGTTTTTTGGGTTGATTTAAAACTATTTTCAGGTGGTCACCAACATGTTCCAAAAATGCGTTTTTCGTAAGACTATAGTATGACTTCCAAAAATTACCATTTCGGACATGTTTTAAAATATGTCTAAATTGCGAGTCAGGATGTTCCTCAGATCATAATAAACACTCCCTTAAGTGTTTCAGGTTGATTTAAAACTATTTTCAGGTAGTCACCAATATCGTCCAAAAATGCGTTTTTCCTAAGACTATAGCATGATTTTCGAAAATGACCATTTCAGACATGATTTAAAATATGTCTAAATCGCGATGTAGGATGTTCATAAAGCTATAATAAACACTCCCTGAAGTGTTTCAGGTTGATTTAAAACTATTTTCAGGTGGTCACCAACATGTTCCAAAAATGCGTTTTTCGTAAGACTATAGTATGACTTCTGAAAATGACCATTTCGGACATGTTTTAAAATATGTCTAAATTGCGATTTAGGATGTTCCTCTGATCATAATAAACACTCCCTTAAGTGTTTCAGGTTGATTTAAAATCATTTTCAGGTGGTCACCAATACCGTCCAAAAATGCGTTTTTCCGAAGACTATAGTATGACTTTCGAAAATTACCATTTCGGACATGATTTAAAATATGTCTAAATTGCGATTTAGGATGTTCATAAAGCTATAATAAAAACTCCCTGAAGTGTTTCAGGTTGATTTAAAACTGTTTTCAGGTGGTCACCAACATCGTCTAAAAATGCGTTTTTCGTAAGACTATATAGTATGACTTCCGAAAATGACCATTTCGGACATGGGTTAAAATATGTCTAAATTGCGAGTCAGGATGTTCCTAAGATCATAATAAACACTCCCTTAAGTGTTTCAGGTTGATTTAAAACTATTTTCAGGTGGTCACCAACATGTTCCAAAAATGCGTTTTTCGTATGACTTTCGAAAATGACCATTTCAGACATGATTTAAAATATGTCTAAATCGCGATGTAGGATGTTCATAAAGCTATAATAAACACTCCCTGAAGTGTTTCAGGTTGATTTAAAACTATTTTCAGGTAGTCACCAATATCGTCCAAAAATGCGTTTTTCCGAAGACTATAGTATGACTTTCGAAAATTACCATTTCGGACATGATTTAAAATATGTCTAAATTGCGATTTAGGATGTTCATAAAGCTATAATAAAAACTCCCTGAAGTGTTTCAGGTTGATTTAAAACTGTTTTCAGGTGGTCACCAACATCGTCTAAAAATGCGTTTTTCGTGAGACTATATAGTATGACTTCCGAAAATGACCATTTCGGACATGGGTTAAAATATGTCTAAACTGCGAGTCAGGATGTTCCTAAGATCATAATAAACACTCACTGAAGTTTTTTGGGTTGATTTAAAACTATTTTCAGGTGGTCACCAACATGTTCCAAAAATGCGTTTTTCGTAAGACTATAGTATGACTTCCAAAAATGACCATTTCGGACATGTTTTAAAATATGTCTAAATTGCGAGTCAGGATGTTCCTCAGATCATAATAAACACTCCCTTAAGTGTTTCAGGTTGATTTAAAATCATTTTCAGGTGGTCACCAATATCGTCCAAAAATGCGTTTTTCCGAAGACTATAGTATGACTTTCGAAAATTACCATTTCGGACATGATTTAAAATATGTCTAAATTGCGAGTCAGGATGTTCCTCAGATCATAATAAACACTCCCTTAAGTGTTTCAGGTTGATTTAAAATCATTTTCAGGTGGTCACCAATATCGTCCAAAAATGCGTTTTTCCGAAGACTATAGTATGACTTTCGAAAATTACCATTTCGGACATGATTTAAAATATGTCTAAATTGCGATTTAGGATGTTCATAAAGCTATAATAAAAACTCCCTGAAGTGTTTCAGGCTGATTTAAAACTATTTTCAGGTGGTCACCAACATGTTCCAAAAATGCGTTTTTCGTAAGACTATAGTATGACTTCTGAAAATGACCATTTCGGACATGTTTTAAAATATGTCTAAATTGCGATTAGGATGTTCCTCTGATCATAATAAACACTCCCTTAAGTGTTTCAGGTTGATTTAAAATAATTTTCAGGTGGTCACCAACATTGTGCAAAAATGCGTTTTTCGTAAGACTATAGTATGACTTTTGAAAATGACTGTTTCGGACATGATTTAAAATATGTCTAAATTGCGATTTAGGATGTTCATAAAGCTATAATAAACACTCCCTGAAGTGTTTCAGGTAGATTTAAAACTATTTTCAGGTGGTCACCAACATCGTCTAAAAATGCGTTTTTCGTAAGACTAAAGTATGACTTCCGAAAATGACCATTTCGGACATGGGTTAAAATATGTCTAAATTGCGATTTAGGATGTTCATAAAGCTATAATAAACACTCCCTGAAGTGTTTCAGGTTGATTTAAAACTATTTTCAGGTGGTCACAAACATGTTCCAAAAATGCGTTTTTTGTAAGACTATAGTATTACTTCCGAAAATGACCTTTTCGGACAAGGTTTAAAATATGTCTAAATTGTGATTTAGGATGTTCCTCAGATCATAATAAACACTCCCTGAAGTGTTTCAGGTTGATTTAAAACTATTTTCAGGTGGTCACCAACATCGTCTAAAAAGTCATTTTTCGTAAGACTATAGTATGACTTCCGAAAATGACCATTTCAGACATGATTTAAATTATGTCTAAATTGCGATTTAGGATGTTCATAAAGCTATAATAAACACTCCCTGAAGTGTTTCAGGTTGATTTAAAACTATTTTCAGGTGGTCACCAACATCGTCTAAAAATGCGTTTTTCGTAAGACTAAAGTATGACTTCCCAAAATGACCATTTCGGACATGGGTTAAAATATGTCTAAATTGCGATTTAGGATGTTCATAAAGCTATAATAAACACTCCCTGGAGTGTTTCCGGTTGATTTAAAACTATTTTCAGGTGGTCACCAACATGTTCCAAAAATGTGTTTTTCGTAAGACTATAGTATGACTTCCGAAAATGACCATTTCAGACATGATTTAAATTATGTCTAAATTGCGATTTAGGATGTTCCTCAGATCATAATAAACACTCCCTGAAGTGTTTCAGGTTGATTTAAAATAATTTTCAGGTGGTCATCAACATTGTGCAAAAATGCGTTTTTCGTAAGACTATAGTATGACTTCCGAAAATGACCATTTCAGACATGATTTAAATTATGTCCAAATTGCAATTTAGGATGTTCATAAAGCTATAATAAACACTCCCTGAAGTGTTTCAGGTTGATTTAAAACTATTTTCAGGTGGTCACCAACATCGTCTAAAAATGCGTTTTTCGTAAGACTATATAGTATGACTTCCGAAAATGACCATTTCGGACATGGGTTAAAATATGTCTAAATTGCGAGTCAGGATGTTCCTAAGATCATAATAAACACTCACTGAAGTTCTTTAGGTTGATTTAAAAGTATTTTCAGGTGGTCACCAACATGTTCCAAAAATGCGTTTTTCGTAAGACTATAGTATGACTTCCAAAAATGATCATTTCGGACATGTTTTAAAATATGTCTAAATTGCGATTTAGAATGTTCCTCAGATCATAATAAACACTCCCTGAAGTGTTTCAGGTAGATTTAAAACTGTTTTCAGGTGGTCACCAACATGTTCCAAAAATGCGTTTTTCGTAAGACTATAGTATGACTTCCCAAAATGACCATTTCGGACATGGGTTAAAATATGTCTAAATTGCGATTTAGGATGTTCATAAAGCTATAATAAACACTCCCTGGAGTGTTTCCGGTTGATTTAAAACTATTTTCAGGTGGTCACCAACATGTTCCAAAAATGTGTTTTTCGTAAGACTATAGTATGACTTCCGAAAATGACCATTTCAGACATGATTTAAATTATGTCTAAATTGCGATTTAGGGTGTTCCTCAGATCATAATAAACACTCCCTGAAGTGTTTCAGGTTGATTTAAAATAATTTTCAGGTGGTCATCAACATTGTGCAAAAATGCGTTTTTCGTAAGACTATAGTATGACTTCCGAAAATGACCATTTCAGACATGATTTAAATTATGTCCAAATTGCGATTTAGGATGTTCATAAAGCTATAATAAAAACTCCCTGAAGTGTTTCAGGTTGATTTAAAACTATTTTCAGGTGGTCACCAACATCGTCTAAAAATGCGTTTTTCGTAAGACTATATAGTATGACTTCCGAAAATGACCATTTCGGACATGGGTTAAAATATGTCTAAATTGCGAGTCAGGATGTTCCTAAGATCATAATAAACACTCACTGAAGTTCTTTAGGTTGATTTAAAAGTATTTTCAGGTGGTCACCAACATGTTCCAAAAATGCGTTTTTCGTAAGACTATAGTATGACTTCCAAAAATGATCATTTCGGACATGTTTTAAAATATGTCTAAATTGCGATTTAGAATGTTCCTCAGATCATAATAAACACTCCCTGAAGTGTTTCAGGTAGATTTAAAACTATTTTCAGGTGGTCACCAACATGTTCCAAAAATGCGTTTTTCGTAAGACTATAGTATGACTTCCAAAGTAGACTCCAGAGGCCCCCCCCCCACCCCGCAGGTGCAGAGGACCCCCACTGATGAAACTGGAGTATATAAATATAAAACAGAAGCATTGGTTAAAAGAATATAAATATGATATAAAACAAATGAGACAGTTTCGTCTGCAGTCTGGACCGTACGTGTGCAAATGTGGAGACGGAACTCGATATAAAACGTAACAAATGAAGCAGGAATTCAAACAGGTTGTAGAAATCCACTGGATTTGTGTCCATATGAATATAAAGAGTTTTTCAAATTCAAACTGTCTGAACTATTCGGGTCCAAATACAAAAAGAAATGAAGCACAGAGCAAGAAAAGTGGGTTTAGACAAACATGATCCATTTAAAATAAAAACAATAATGATGACAAAAGTCGCTCTTCATTCACTTCATGTTGAATAAGTTTAATGAAACTTCAAAGTCCAATTAACACCAACAGAAAACACTGGGTGTCAGTTCCACATCCATCAGATGCACTTTCTTTTACATGTGTTTGTTTCACAGCAGCTCCCACAGCTGTTCCACCACACGGCCATTCTTCATGTAGTGTCAGAGGAAAACAGACGACAAACAAACCATCCAGCAGTGACGTGAAAAAACTGTTCATACATGAGCTGTGGAGCGTCCAAGGGCACAGCGGCAACAGGTTCAGCAGAAAAGCCGACATTCACGTCCAACACAGACCACCGCGTTTTCACAAGAAGAAAAACAACAACAACAACAACATTCATTTGGTTGAAATAACTCCTGTTTCTGAGGTCAGACACATTTATGGCACTGGAATCCAACCACATGATCAACTATTTAAACATATCTGTACGTTCTAACAGTACGGAACCCTTTAGATTAAACCCTTTAGATTAAACCTTTAGATTTAACCTTTAGATTATACCCTTTAGATTTAACCCTTTAGAGTAAACCCCTTAGATTAAACCCTTTAGAGTAAACCCTTTAGATTAAACCCTTTAGATTTAACCCTTTAGAGTAAACCCTTGAGATTTAACCATTTAGATTAAACCTTTTAGATTTAACCCTTTAGATTAAACCCTTGAGATTTAACCCTTTAGATTAAACCTTTTAGATTTAACCCCTTAGATTAACCCCTTTAGATTTAACCCTTTAGATTAAACCCTTGAGATTTAACCCTTTAGATTAAACCCTTTAGAGTTAACCCTTTAGATTAAACCCTTTAGATTTAACCCTTTAGATTTAACCCTTTAGATTAAACCTTTTAGATTTAACCCCTTAGATTAACCCCTTTAGATTTAACCCTTTAGATTAAACCCTTTAGATTAAACCCTTTAGATTTAACCCTTTAGATTAAACCCTTTAGATTTAACCCTTTAGATTAAACCCTTTAGATTTAACCCTTTAACCCCTGACATGTCTGTGGTGACACGTTCTGAATGTTGGATTTTTAAAAAAATATTCATATAAATTCAACCGTTTGATCAATAACAAACATTTCTAATCGTGCTGATAGAATAGATTTTGCTCTTTCCACAGACATCTGAGCATGCTCAGTTCAGGCCCCGCCCCTTGTGCAATGGGGGTTAAAACAGAGCAGTGAGTGAGACCGACTCACTACAAAAATGGACGGTTTGGACTTTTTTTTTTTTTTTTACAGTTTTCCTTGTTTTACCCTCCGTTCTCGCTGCAGGGTACTGTCATCTGTCTGTCGTCCGTCTGTATGTGCAAAAACTCTGGCGTCGACTCAAGGCCGAGGGCTCGTTATGTTGTTTTTCCTGTCGTTTCCAGTGTTGTGGTGATTTTCCTTTATTCTTTTTTTACTGTTTTTACTGAGTTTTGACTCTGAAACTGCTGTACGGAGTTAAATAGGTGTCAAAAAGAGCCCAAAACTAAAACTACTGGGAGCAAACTCAAAGACTTGTTGCTTATTTTATTTATTTATTTTTACTTCATTTCAGTAATTTTTTTTGCATATTATTCATTATTGTATTTGCTTTTTTCCTTAATTTTTCTACATTTATTCTTTAATTGTATTATTTTTTCTTCAGTTTATGTCTTATTTTGTTGGTTTATTATTCATTTTTGTTAATTTCATTGATCACTTTGGCTGTTTTTGTTCATTTTATTGCATATTTTGTTCTTTTTCTTAACATGTAACTGCTTTTTGGAGTTCAACCAGGTGTCAAAAAGCAGCTGGACTGATTTAGGAAAAAAAAAAAAAGCCCCAAAACAAAAACTACCAGGCCAAACTCCTGGTTTTTGGAAACAGAAGTTGTCAAAGTATTTCATGAATGTAAGAAATTAAACGAAAAATAATTAACATGAATGAAACTTTAAAAACAACAAAATGAGTGAAAATGAACAAAGTTACCAAGAAAATGATCAAAAAAAAAAAAAAAAAAAGAAAAAATATTCAATGAATTTGGCAGAAATTAATAAATACGAACCAAAAACAAAACGAGTAAAAAGGACAAAAATAGCTAAAAAATAATCAACTGAAATGAATAATTCCAGGTGTGTTCCAGTTCCCAGTTGATGTTCAACATCCTAAATCTCTTATTAATGTCCATTCTCGTGCCTTATTTAGTCCAAACCTGTCAAACTTCAGTTCCTCTCTTTGTCTTTTTCTGTTCTTCCACCTGTTTTGACCCTAAAACACAAACAAAACCACTGAAGAAAAGGACTTATTTATTCTCTTTTTTTAAAACTTAATTTTAGCCTTTTTTTGCATCATTTTTGTGTTATATATTATTTTATCCATTTTTCTTTGTTTTTGTTCTTTTAGTTGCTTATTTGGTTAATTTTTCTTTATTTAATTTTTTATTTTATTATTTTTTCTTCAATTTTCTTCAGTTTGTGTCTTATTTTGTCCTTGTTATGTATTATTTTGTTGATTTATTATTCATTTTTGTTCATTTTCTATATTTGTGGGTTTTTTAATCTTATTTTTTCTTCAATTTTCTTCAGTTTGTGTCTTATTTTGTCCATGTTACATATTATTTTGTTGGTTTATGATTCATTTTTGTTCATTTTATTGATCACTTTGGCTGTTTAGTTCATTTTATTGCCAATTTTATCCTCTTTTTTTTGACTGTGTAACTGCTTTATGGAGTTAAACAGGTGTCAAAAAGCAGCTGGACTGATTTAGAAGAAAAAGAGCCCAAAACTAAAACTACTGGGACCAAATTCAAACACTTGCTTATTTTATTTATTTTTACTTCATTTGAGTTTTTTTTTTTTTTTTTTTTGCACATACTGTCATGTTATTTATTATTTTATTTGTTTCTTTGGTTTACTTTTCTCCATTTACTTTTTAATTTTATTATTTTTTCCTCAGTTTTGTCCCGTTTATGGCTTATTTTGTTCATGTTACTTATTATTTTGTTGGTTCATTATTTATTTTTGTTCATTTCATTGATCACTTTGCCTGTTTTTGTTGCATTTTGTTCTTTTTCTTAACACATAACTGGTTTTTGGAGTTCAACCAGGTGTCAAAAAGCAGCTGGACTGATTTAGGACAAAAAGAGACAAAACTAAAACTACTGGGACCAAATTCAAATCCTTGATTATTTTATTTATTTTTACTTCCTTTTAGTACTTTTTTCATATATTTTCATGTTATTCATTTGCTTGTTTTGTTTTACTTTTCTCCATTTACTTTATAATTTTATTATTTTTTCTTCGGTTTTGTTCCATTTATGGCTTATTTTGTTCATGTTACTTATTATTTTGTCGGTTTATCATTCATTTTTGTTCATTTCATTGATCACTTTGCCTGTTTTGGTTCATTTTGTTGTTTATTTTTGTTTTGTTTTGTTTATTTTCCTCTGTCTTTTTCTATTCCTTCACCTGTTTTGACCCTAGAACACACAGTCAAACAAAACCAGTGAAGAAAAAGAACACAAGCACAAACCCACAGCAGCTTTAATCAACCTGAAACAGACGCACATTCGGCCGTTTTCACTGAAATCACGTCTCGGGGGTTAAAGGGTTAAAGGTATAAAAAGTGAAAATCCACTGCGTTTAAGGCTCCTGCATCAAACTGACAGGAAATACAGTTAATCCTTGTCCTCGGAGCTTAGCGCTGGACTGTGGAGGTTCTGTGTGCGTTAGCGTTTGGGATGAACCGTGACCAACATGGCGGAGAATCCTCCACAAACACTGTCTCCGCTGTTCAACACCACGAGTTTACAAACTGTTTCCACCAACAGATCGGTTTGGTTAAATGCGTCACCGTGGAAACCAACCCCATAGTCGCAGTTTTACCACATGTTAAAAACAGGACAAAGCCGTAGAACACTTCCCTGTCACTGAGTCCGTTTACATGACCTGGCACTAATCCGATAATCGCCGTAATCAGACGTGATGCGTTTACATGCGCTAAAGAAATAATGGAAAAACCATGTTTCAGTCCATTATTTGATTTCTTTCAGATTTCTTTCAGTTACGACCTAAGACGTACACTTCCTGTCATTTTAAAGCATGATCAAAAGTAATCGGATAACTGCAGACGTTGCATAATGATCGGAGTGTTGGTGTGGATGTAAATGGACTCAGTGGTGAAGGAAAACGCTCTTCACAGACTGAACTTCAGAGGACGGTGTTGGGTTTAAGGACAGAATACTGCGTGAAGAAGTCGTACAGTTACTCAGTTTGTCCTGCAGCCGTTTGAGCAGAATTCACTTCATTTTACCCGATAAAAGCACAACGTTTACATATCGTTAGCGTCACAGTGTAGAAGTCAAACACTGTGTGGACCCGCTGAGTCCAGGTGTTTGTGTTCTAACAGGGTCTGGGATCCAAAACAAGAAGGACTAATGTCAGAATAGAGTTTAATATTATGGGATAAAGATCCTATTATTGATTATTAATACTGATGTTTGTGCGTCTGACCCTCATGAACAGGACATCTGACAGCTGGAGACCTGATGTGTCCACATACTTATGTCCACAGAGTTTAGAAACCTCCATATTTTACTGTAGTTTAATGGTAGATTTTTCTTCCTCAGTCAGATGTGATGACAGTAGATGGAAATTATTATTTACAGTCAGAGCAGGAAAAATATTACAGACATTTAGAGGAAGAACATTTAAAATCAGTCACAGATTTTAAAAAATTGGGGTATTTTGGGGTTTGTTACCTCCACCAGGAGGTACTGTGATCACTGTGCTTTGTGTGTTTGTTTGTTAGTAAGATAACTCAAAAAGCTATGGACGGATTTTCATGAAATTTTCAGGAAATGTTGATACTGGCACAAGGAAGAAATGATTGACCCTTTCATACATAGAGGTCACTCCAGTGGACAGTTCTTCTCCAGCTGTTCCCTTGTATATTCTTGGGTTTGGTTGTTTATGCTGCGTTTCCACTACGTGGAACCGGCTCGGCTCGGCTCGACTCAGTATTCCTGGAGAGCGTTTCCACTACAAGATACTACTGACTTTACAGTACCTGGATGCGGCGCGTTACTTCCGTGTCGTCTGTTCAGAGAGTTACTGATAAACTCGCTCGTTGCATGTCATTGCATCTGAATTTTTACATCGGCCACCAAAGACTGAATCTCCTCGACCGACCATGGTGTAGTTTTGGGCTGTTATCATGTGGATTAATGTACCGCTGTATTTACTGTCCACTTCTGCATCTGTTTTTTGTAAAACGGCGGGTCACAGAGAAAACTGTCTGACCAATCAGTGGTCTGCAGTGTCTACACGTTATGTTTTAGTATCTGGTCCCCCGTCCTGGAACCTCGGCGGAGGTGATACCAAAAAAGTAGTACCGGGTACCAGATTCCAGGTCCTTTTTCGTAATGGAAACGCAAAAAGGCCGAGTTGAGTTGAGTCGAGTCGAGCCGATACCACGTAGTGGAAACGGGGCATTAGTTCCATATGAGCCGACACAGTGGACACTAATGCACCATCCCATACACTGACATTCAGACCATTAATGTAACTTTGCTGTTCTTAATCTGCAGTGACATGTTTTAGTGTAAATTAATTACTAATTGTTATTAGACTGTAATTAACAGGTATTTTTTAAACAAAAAGTTTTTTTTTTTGCACATTATCTCCATGAAGTGAATAACAGTTAGTATTAGAGTATGTTCAAATGTGAGAAACATCTGATTAGCTGCATTAAAAATGTTTTTACCGCATTGTTTTCCATATCATTTTCTGACACTAGGTTTTAAATACATGTTTCTTTGCTTCAAAAATAAAATACATGGTACCCAGCTGAGTGGACATTTTTGTAACTTTTTGTAAAAAAAAAAAAAAAAAAAAAAAATTGATCGCATTGGTTTCATGTCTAAAGAGGAATAAAAACACCCCAATATCTTGACTAAGGTTCACATAATTCATGCATGAAAGGGCTAAATTTTGGTGGTGATCGGGGGGCAGATATGTCTTGGTGGAGGATGGTGCTTTTCTCGTTTTGTGTGGGGTTTTTTAGGAGGTTTTTAGGTGATTTTTAAGTGTTTTGTGTTTTTTTTCGGAGGTTTTTTGTTGATCATGAAAGACAAAAAAAAAATTCTTGAAATTTAGAGGAAGAACATTTAAAATCAGTCATGGAGAAAAGAAATTGGGGTGTTTTTTAGGTGATTTGGTGTTTTTGTGTGGGTTTTTTTTAGGAAGTTTTTAGGTGATTTCTGGGTGATTTAGGATTTTTCTGTGTTTTTTTAGGAGGTTTTTGAGTGATTCTTAGGTGTTTTGGGGTTTATTTTGTGTTGTTTTTTAGGAGGTTTTTAGGTGATTGTGAAAGACCACAACAATATTCTAGAACTTTAGAGGAAGAACATTTAACATCAGAGTCATAGATTAAAAAAAAAAAACTGGGGAGTTTTTTTTTAGGTGATTTAGGGTTTTTTGTAGGTTTTTTAAGGGGGTTTTAAGTGATTTTTGGGGGTTTTGGTTTTAATTCTGTGTTTTTTAGGAGGTTTTTAGGTGATTTTTAGGTGATTTGGGGTTTATTTTGTGTTTTTTTGGAGGTTTTTGGGTGATCATGAAAGACCTCAAAAATATTCTAGAAATTTAGAGAAGAACATTTAAAATCAGTCATAGATTAAAAAAGAAAAAAAAAAAAACAGAATCAATGCTGAGAGAAATTCAGTCCATACCATCTGTGAGTCATTTTAGAAACAAAGATAATAATTTAACCCAAACTAATCAATGCACTGATATTTATCCCATAATATAAAACTGTATTCTGACATTAGCCCTTCTTGTTTTGGACCCCAGACTCCTGTTAGAACACAAACACCTGGATTCAACGGGTCCACAGACTGTGGTCCATTTGTGTCTGAGTTAGACAGCTCTAATATGAGGATAACGATATGTAAATGCACACATAATGAACGGAGGTTTAGACATGACGATTTCTGAACCTCAACCTGCAGCGAACACCAGCGATCTGACCTCTGACCCCTTCAGTTAACAAAAAAAAAAAAAAAAAAAAATCCATGAGTATAAATGCATTAGGGTCACACTGGTTTCATAATGAATCTGAATAAAGCATTTGTACAGTAATTATGTCCACGGACTGTTGGATTCATTCACACAGATCCACCCGACACCAGACACACAGACTCCCATGAGCGGCGGCGTCCAGCAGAGGGCGCTGCAGGCCTGAGAGTGGGCTGCGCCGACACTTCCTGCCCAGCAACTGTTCTCTGTCATTAACTGAAGCTGTTCCATAAAGCACACCAGCCCATTCGCTCGGAGCCAAGGTCGTCTGTCATCACACAGAGAACAGCGGCGCCTCAGCCAACCAGGGTGGGCTCGGGGGGTGGGGTGGGGGGGGGGGTGGGGGGGGCAACGCACCGGGGGCAAAGACCTGACTTCACCTCGCCAAGACCAAGCACGATCGGGGCAGGAAATGAACCGCCTCCAATCGACAGCCAATAGAAACCACCTCGGCGCCTTTTATGACTCAGACTGTTTACGTTTGGGCATCAGCTGGTTTCTATGGCAACCACCCCGTCTGCTCTTCTCATTTCCCACCCCGACTTTAATGTAGGCACATTTACATATATATATATATATATGTATATATTTACTGCACGTTTCATATAAAAATAGACTTAAGGCAACACTAACCCTGAATCCAACCCCTTTTTTTTCATCTAAAACAAGTCGCTGCTGTTCTTTTTGTGATTTTACAGTTCAAAAAAAACAAAAAAAACAATCAGATTTAATTGGTCAATCTATGTACATTTATGGCACCTTTGTTCATCTTTACCACTTCTTGATGTACTTTAACACTAAAACTTCACATCAGTTGCTTTGGAAAGTGTTAAATAAACTTTTGTACATAGAGGTTTTGGAGCTATATCCATTAGATAATAGAAAAAAAAAAAAGCCCAAAAACACTGAAGCGTTTAAATGCAGTTTCACAGGTTGATCAGTGAATATTCTAACCTGGAACCTGGCGTCATCCTCCTGTCTGTAACGTTCAACGCAGTACCATTATTTCCGACCAAAATGAAACACAGGACACCGCCAGAGGGACGGTCTGCAGAGGGCCAATCCAGGAATCCACCAAGACGTCCAGGTTTGTGTCTGCAGGACGAAGAGAGGACGAGTGAAAGTGGAGGGGGGAGGGGGGAGGGAGGGGGCGTGTCCCTCTGTCTGTCCATTCATCTGTCCATCTGACAGGGTCGAGGGTGTGAGAGGAGAGGTCAGAGGTCATCCACGTCAGAGAGCGAAGAAGAGGATGAGGACCACGATCATGATGGCGATGAGGACCCCGATGGCGCACCACTGTCTCCGACCTGGGGAGCACAAATATGAGCACATGACCACATGACCGAGGGGACGGACACTCAGACGACCAACGATCTACACGACGACGGTCAGAAAATGGCACTGATAAAGTCAGAGGGTCTTAAAAAGTCTTAAGTCTTGAATTTACAAATCTGGATTTAATACATTAAAAAAAAGGTATTAAATTTGATCTGGTAGGTCTTCAGTTCTGTTTCCATAAACATGTTCTCCGTGTTGTGTTTAAATGTGTCTGTTAAATGTACAAACCACAAAGAAAGTAACAGTCGACTCAGTTCCAACCTGACAATTTATACTGAAATTAGGAACTAATTATCTCTAACTTTGCATCCAAAGGTGAGAAATGACTCTGAACAGTGGGAATCAAAGTGTTGGAGTAAATAAATACATTTTCCTAAATACTAGGAGTTACACATTTTCCCAGAAAGACCAAGAAATGGGGAATTAAATTTTGTTCACATTAGTCTGAAAAAGTCTGACATTTAACTTGTAGGAACCCTGATTAATGTGGAAATAAAGGATATATGTAAGAATAGCATTTAGAAAGGACTATCCCAAACTAAATCCAAAAGCTGAATCTAAACTAAAAACTATTTTCTTTAAAGGTGCTGGAGACTTTCGTCACCAATTTTTCATCAAATCTGTCCAACCTCAGTCATATCCTCAGTATCGTGAATCTGTTCGTCTGTCTGTCATTACTCAGCTGAATCTCTTCCCTCATGCTGAACACTTTCTTAGTTCCATCCACCAGAAACAAACCATGTGTTTACAAACAGAGTCAGGGGGGAACTCGGGCATCTGAGGAATTTTGTCGCGACTTGCATTGTGGGAAACGAAGGCTTGCGCTGCCGCTACAACCATATGATATTATATGGATGACACAAACACAACGCGGAAATGGCTGGAGGAATATGCATAGAGGGAAGGGAGCTCCTGCTGTTTCTGCGCCGTGTCTGCTGCAGCTGCTGCTGTCAGACGACTGCACAAATACTGGTTCTGTTTGTAAACACATGGTTTGTTTCTGGTGGATGGAACTAAGAAACTGTTCACCATGAGGGAAGAGATTCAGGTGAGCAATGACTAGGGATGTAATGATTACCGGTATAACAATAAACCGCGGTAAAATTGCAGACAGTTAGTATTACCGTTTACATTCTAATTATCACGATAACTGTGTTTGATTACTGCACTTTTAGGGGAAAAAAACCCACTGTAAAGATCTCCTTTTATGTCAAATATTTGAGTATAGTTTTAATTTATTACAGTTTTGATTTTCTATACCTAATATCTGGAGCCAATATTCACTTTTAAAGTCTTTGAAAAGGTTCGTTAAACATCTTTGTGTTATTTATGCAAGAAATTAAACACATTTTTCAAATCGGATTTTATATATTTTTTGAGTTTTCTGTCATTTTATATTTTATAGTAGGTTAAATGAAAAAATAACAGGCAGATGATATAGATGAAGTTGTGTTGAAAAAAAAGATCCCAAACATGGGTATAGTAAACATTTGTTTATGTAGTATATAAAGGCAAAATCAAAAGGACTGAAAAACAGCCAAAGTAGGCTCAGACCACTAAGGGTTAATACTGGAATGTTTCTGCAACAGAAGGTACATTGTGCCAATTATTTTATTTTATTATTATTATTTTTTTTTAAATACAACTTTATTAAATTGTTTCAGTGTGTGTATTAGTACTTTTTGAACATTTTGAGCACAATTTCAATAATACCGTGATAATAATGATAACCGTGATAATTTTGGTCACAATAACCGTGATCTGAAATTTTCATATCGTTACATCCCTAATAATGACAGAAAAACTAACACATTCATGATACTGAGGATATGACTGAGGTTTGACAGATTTAATGACAAATTGGTCACGAAAGTCTCCCGCAGCTTTAAATGTTTGAAAATCAGACTCATTTTGGTCTGAGACTGAAAACAAAAAAGAACCAAGAGGGCCCAATAAAAGCACCAAATTAAAACACTCTAAGACACAAAATTACAACAATTTGCACAGTCTGACCTTGACAATATATTATCAATAAAATGATTAAATAAATATACATAAGTGTACAAAAATATATTTGTGTGTAATTATAATATTTTTTGAATTATTTTATTAACAGGACCTTAAGGCGGCCATGCACTGTGCGATTTTAGAGACGATTTCTCATTCGTGCGACTATTTCTGGGATGGGGCCAGATGTGCCTCTGATCGTGTGTGGTGCTTGGTGCGGTGTACATGGCGTAAGGAGAAGCCATTAACACCTCACGACCAGCAATCGCGTGTTCGCAAGGAAAATGGAGCTGTTTGAAATCCTGCTCGCTCCTCATGAGGGTATCGTACTGTCAAAGCAGTGCCATGAGCCCATGGGCCTCAAATTCTCACACTGTGCATGCGCGAACACAGAAGCGTACAGTAGCATACAAGCTAACAGTAGCTGGCTGTTGGCCTAGTGCAGTTTAGCTTTTGCAGCTTCCCTCTAGTTCCCTTTGCTGTAGGATTGACAGCCCATACTGTCCACATCTGGACAACCAATTCCTGCACCGAACACATCAGTGTCTTTTCTTCTTTTCTGATTCCTCACAGATAATGGCACATATTGCCAAAGCAGCTCGTTGGTTTTTGTTTAGCACTACCATTTCGTGACTCACAACAATACACAATCGTCTATGCACTTTTACAGATTCCTTGATATTTTAACGCTGTATTTCCGGATACAACACTCGAACATGTGGTGCGTCCTCTGGTGTATGGTCCCACAGTGTGAGCAGTCAGGTCGCATAAGAGCATCGGTACAGTGTGAGAACATGAATCGTGAGCCTGACTTTACGATTGATTTGCACAGTTTGAGATGGAGCTGCGTGCAACGATCGAAATAATCGCACAGTGTATGGTCGCCTTTAAGTGACTCATCAATAAGCCATGGGAACCTTGGCTAAAGGGCCCATGGAGACCCAGTTCACAGACCCCTAATGTGTGTGTGTGTGTGTGTGTGTGTTACACCTACTGCTGGTCATGTGAGACACTTTCTCCAGCTTCTTCAGGACCGAGTCCATGCGGGACGACGTCTGGTCCATCTCGTCTCCGAAATCCCCCAGCATCCTGAATGACACGAGGAGCGATTTATTTATTTATTTATTTCCCCCAGATGAACCTACGGCGTTAATATGAGTACAGCGGTGGTGGTGGTGGGGGGGGCGGGGCTTCCACTCACACGGCCTGTTCGTCCAGCTCGTCTCCGATCCGTCCTGACATGTCTTTGAGGACTCGGATGCTGCCCGACACCAGCTCCAGCTGCTCGTCCTGTTCCTGCATGATCAGCTACAAACACAGGACACGTGAAGCTCAGAGCGTCTGCAAACACTGGGTACACTTTAAGACAGGGCTGTCAGTCATGTTAGTTCAGGTTCCACATTCAGCCCAATTCCATCTCAAGCGGGCCAAACCATTAAAATTATAGCATAACAACCTATAAATAATGACAACTCAAAGTTTTTATCTTCATTTTAGTGCAATAAAAAACATTAAATTATGAAAATATTTACATTTACAAACTATCTTTTCATAAAAAAAGATGTGAATAACCAGAAAAAAATGTAATTTCTTCAGAAAAAAAAGCTAAATTTTAACAATATTATGCCTCAACTTATCACTTGTACATGAACATTACACACAATGTTACACAAACATAATATTGTTGAAATTTTGAAGTTTGGAATGTGTAACTAAAATAAGAATGTCTACAATATTATGTGTCAACTTATTAACACAACTTACAAATCGGACCTACAAATCCACAAAACATTTAGTAACAGACAGAATATTGTTAAACTTGTCCTTAATTTTCAGGTTGTTCTCCTTTTATTGTAAGGGTTATTAGAGTATTGTTTTACTTTAGATCACACTGGGCTCAAACCAGTTCAACACCTTTGACTGTTCAGATCTTCAGTGTAATTTTTGGACTCCATAAAATCATGCCGTGGGCCGGATTGGACCCTTTAGAGGGCCGGTTTTGGCCCACGGGCTGCATGTTTGACACCTGTGGTCTAAGACATTTGAACGTATTAATACGACTAAGGGTCATTTGTGGGCTCAGTTTGACTGGTAGCCTTAGCGCGCTTTCACACTGTGTGACATTGGGTTTTCCACCTGTTGCGTCTGATGTGGTGTTCTTTTCGTTACCTGCTGTTGCTCCTGTTGCTCCTGGATGTATCTGGAGTTGGCCGACACCAGGTGAGCCTCCAGACCCGTCGACCGGTCCTGACTGGACGACGCCAGCAGAGCCTGCACATGGACGATGCAGAATTAGAGAAACGCTGATATTTAGACTCAGACAAACTTTACTGATCCTCAATATTAATAATAATAATAATAATGATGATAATAATAATAATAATAATGATGGATTAGATTTCTATAGCGCTTTCTTGGACACTCAAAGTGCTTTCCGTTATTGATCCACTATTCATTCGCTCTCACACTCTCCCTCTGGTGGCTCCTACAGCCCCTCCCACCACCACCAAACATTCACACATTCATAAAACCAGTGTGAGTGACACTGGACACAAGGCAAAGGAAATGACTTTGTCACAATAGCTCAGTTTAACATAAAAACACTCCTGAAAAACACTGGTAAAAAAGTACAGAAGTGTATTGCATTCACACAAAAAATAAAATTCGGCTCTGTTTTTCTGAATTAATGAGATAATTATCTCATAAAAACAGAGCCGAATTTTTATTTTTTGTGTGAATGCAATACGCTTCCACAAAAAAGCAAAAAAAGGACAGTGTAAAGCGATAAAAGCATTAAATAATATAAATTAAATACACTAATAAAGCAGAAAAAATACAAGATTTGCATATGTATAAATCTACAGGAAACGGAAGTAAAATATATACCATATACGTATTCAATTTGAGTCTTAACATTCAACCTTTTTATACATTTTTTTTAAAAATTAAAAAAAAAAAAAAAAAAGCAAAAACTGTGAGAAAGACACATGGAAAGAAATTTGAAAAACAAAAAATGATTGAATATGGTCCGAGAAATCGGATAGACACGTTTTCAAAGTAAAAAAAAAAAAAAAAAATTGGAAAGAAATAAAAAACAAAAACAAAAATTTGTAATTTAACCACCAAACTGTGATGGTATATTATATATGTGTGTGGCTGATGAAGAAGGAAGTAGAGCTGCTGCACGTAAGCTTGGCATCAATGAATCGATGGTGAGACGATGGAGACGGGGTGGGTGTGGCTTATAGTCCGGAAAGTACGGTATATATACATAAGAATATACAATTTTACAAAAGTAAAATAAGAATAGAGCTAATTAGAATAAAAAACATAGAATAGACCTAAAATATGAATGACACAATATTCACATTATTACCAGTATGTGACAGTATGTATATGAACAATATTAAAGGTGCAGTATGTAGGAATTCTGTTCTAAGTAATTCTAAAATGGCCCTGACTGTCACCAGACATCAAGGAATCATGTTCATTTCAAATACTGATCAAAACGGCTGGTTTCTTATAATACTATGGGGGGGCGGGGGGTGGTAGCAATCTGTGCCACTTATACTTCACGGAAGTCGCAAACTTTCATTTGAGTGTGCAGGACGTTTGTCCTGTTCTATTGTATATTATACTGATGTAGAATACATCTGGTGATGATTCTTTATATGAAATTTATGGTGTGGTGGCAAGGCTTAGTGGAAACACTAGTAGTAGACGCTCATGCTGGATCTGTCAACCCCTAGTCTGGGGGGAGGAGCAGAGGATACCACGCTCTGCAGTATTTGGAATGTGACTGCAGTACCAGTTTGGGCCACAATCCTACCAACGGCACCTGTAATAGTCCTGTTAAAATGATGAGGCTGATACTGTGTTGAAACGACACTAGAATGTGCTGTTAAATATGTGTGTGTGTGTGTGTGTTTGACCATCGACCTGTCTGCTTTTCTTCTCGGCCTGAGCCACAGCTGAAGGACTGGACAGCTGATCCTTCATATCCTACAAAAAAAATACACATATGAACCCTTTAACCCCTGAGTCCTGATTCCAGGTACAGGTTCACATATTAACTTAGTAAAACTCTTTCCACCTCCCACTCCTCTGTGTGTCACAGTCCCATCCCACCTCACCACCGAGCACTTCATTAATTTTCCCCCGCTGCACCAAAATCAGTGGCCGGCAGATTAAACCATCAGAAAGTCTTTTGTTCCTTTTCAGGACGGAGCTTTTGTTCGGTTCAAACGACTCAATTCACTCCGAGTCTATTTTAAGAAGCAGACCTTTCCCTTTAAGACCGGTCTGAGGAAACTGAGTCATATTTTGTGGTGTTTTGCAGCGTGG
This sequence comes from Sphaeramia orbicularis, assembly GCF_902148855.1. NCBI lineage: Eukaryota > Metazoa > Chordata > Actinopteri > Kurtiformes > Apogonidae > Sphaeramia > Sphaeramia orbicularis. The sequence goes on from NC_043957.1 coordinate 6,842,552, forward strand.
ACACTAAACAGCTGAAAGACTGTGGTGCAGGTAAACAAGCAGAAAAATAATTATAGACATGTGTTTAATTAACCCTTACAGACCCAAACGTCCACCTTTAACCCTTACAGACCCAAACGTCCACCTTTAACCCTTAAAGACCCAAACGTCCACCTTTAACCTAAACCATCTACTGATCTAAACTGTTTAATTCCTGTTGATCCACTAATCCTATCAATACATGTCAATAATTGGTGTAAAATACAGTTCTTCATCTTTTCATGGTCATCAGATATGACCATATGTGGATGTTCAGATGCTCCGTAGTTACCATGGAAACACTGTCATCTTCTCCAACATTGACTCACCAGTAAAACCCATGGAGTTGGATCAATGACAGTGGACACACTAGGTTTATATTCAGTTAATGACAGATTAGCTTCAAAACTCACTTTGACTTCAGTTTTTTCAATTATTGATATAATAACCCTACACTTTAATCTGAGTTTTTATGAGCATCTCTATCATCAGTGAATTAAATATAGGAAAACAGATGATTTACTGACTTTACATGAGTCACTTCCGACCGGTTGAACAGACAAACTCATTTTGGAACTGCCTTAAAAGTGTCTGTGGGTCTTTAAGGGTTAAAGCTGTGAGTGTTTGAATGTTGGAGCTGCTGTTTTGTGTTTGTCTGTTTTATCAGAAACACTGGAGCTGCCAAAACTCTGGGTCTTAGTTGAGTTTCCTCCAACATCCACACCTGTAATCACCGCTCAGCCGTTCCTGCAGAAACCACACGCCATCTGTGCTTTGGAAACCAACAAAACACCACGATTTAAGGTGGAACTAGAAGCTCTGGTGGAAGATTTATCTGTGACGTGGTGTGTGAGGCCGTTCTCAGAGTCTACATGGGATGAAATGGATCAAACCAAATCCAGGTGTTTCTGTTCTAACAGGGGTCTGGGATCCAAAACAATGACTAATGTCAGAATAGAGTTTTAATATTATGGGATAGATATCATTAAATTGGTTAATTTGGGTTAAATTGTTATCTTTGCTTCTAAAATGCCTCAGAGATGGTTTGAGGAAGAGGATTAGAGCCAATGGAAAAAAAGTCCAATAAATATATATATTTTTTTTAAATTATTATTCTGAGAAAAAAAGTCAGAATTCTGAGTTTTTCTCATTTAATAAAAAAAAAAAAAAAAAATATATATATATATATATATATATATATATGTTAGACCTTTTTTGTTTTTTTCCCAGTGGCCCTAATTCTCTTCCATAGTTTGGACTTAAAACTTTCAACACTGATTATATTATTGTTTTTTTTTTTTTTTTTTAATTCGTGACAATGATTTCTACCTCTGACTGTAAATAATAATTTCCGTCTACTTTCATCACATCTGACTGAAGAAGAAAATTCTACCATTAAACTATAGTGAAATATTGATGTTTCTAAACTATGTGGACATAAATATGTGGACACATCATGTCTCCAGCTGTCAGATGTCCTGTTCAGGAGGATCGGACACAGAAACATCAATATTAATAATCAATAGGATATTTATCCCACAATATAAAACTTGTATTTTTATTATATGGGTATATATTATATGGGTTAGACAGTTATAATATGAGAATAATGATATGTTTTAACTTTAGGAATGAAATGGTATATTTTCTTTCATCGATCATTTCATGGAGCTCCAACATTTCCTGTAGCTGAATAATCACCTGGATCATTTAATAATTATTTCCACCTGTAAACTGTTACCGCTGCTAAATTGTTAAAATATTAATCTGATTGATCAGTAATGTCAATAAGTGGAGGTTAAACCACGGTGGAAAAACACAGTTACATATATATGACCAGTCGAGCTCCGTTATGTCAATGATACGATCAATAACTTTACCAAAAAAATGACACTGTTGGGAATAAAACGTACCTGGACGGCTTTCCTGGTTCGCTCGACAAACTCTCTCCTCTCCTGAAGTTCATTGTCTCCCAGTCTGAATTTACCTGGGTTCGACTCCACGATGCCTGAGACGGAAGTCAAAGAAACAACAGACACACAGACTGGAAGGACATTTAACCTGCACTGGTTTAACAACTGAACTGAAGAAAAAAGAAAAAAAAAAGAAGAAGAGCCTTTAGGCTCATGTTTATACGACAAAAAGTAAGAAAAGCAGGAAAAAACAAGTGGATAAAGATCTGATGTTGTGTTGATTAGATTAAATTATATTAGGTCAAATCAGATTAGATTATATTACATTAGATCAAACCAGATTAGATTAGGTCAAATCAGATTAGATTATATTAGATTAGGTCAAATCAGATTAGATTATATTACATTAGGTCAAACCAGATTAGATTATATTATATTAGGTTGAATCAGATTAGATTATATTGGATTAGGTCAAATCAGATTAGATTATATTAGATTAGATCAAATCAGATTAGATTTGATCAAATCAGATTAGGTCAAATCAGATTAGATTAGGTCAAATCAGATTAGATTGGGTTATATTAGATCAGATTAGATTAGATCAAATCAGATTAGATTGGGTTACACTGAATTATATTAGATTAGATTAGGTTAGATTAGATTACATTAGATCAGATTAGATTAGGTTACATTGGATTAGATTAGATCAGATTAGGTTAGGTTACACTGGATTACATTATATTATGTTATATTAGATTAGATTACATTAGATTAGGTTAGGTTACACTGGATTATATTATATTATATTATATTAGATTAGATTAGATCAGGTCACATTACATCAGATTAGATTAGATCAGATTAGACTGTGCTGATCCTTCCTTTGATGTAACATTTCATTGGTCCTGTTTCTACATCAAATACTGCAAGTGTGATTTATACACACATACACAAACACACACACGCATACGCATACACACACACACACACTACTTATTTTTCCTCTTTAGACCCAGCTATGGGTTTTCTGTCCATATTTGTGAATGAGTTTCACATCTTTATACAGAAAAAAATAAAAATAAAACCACAAACTGCCCACTGCAAAGGACATTACATTAAAACAATGCATGTGGCAAAACTGTTGCATCTGTTTCCAATGTAGGCAATAATTTAATTTAAAAAAGCCAAAACTGGTCATTTCCTGGGCCTCAGGAGGATAAATATACTGTCATTATATTGGAAGTCCACACTTACTTTGTCATTAATTACATTTGTTGAGCTTTTCTTCAAACTGATGTCTAAATATGGCAATGATTCAACTGAATATGTTTTTTTTTCTGACAGATGACACTAATAAACCCAGAACTAAACAGACCCATCCGGTACCACCACCCTCCACAAACTCTGGGAAAATCCTGAAGGCTCAAACCAGTCTCACTCTTCAGTGGCTCTTCTGTTAAATGAACCTACGGCGTTGAAATAAATAATAAAAGACCGTTTTCATGATGCTTCCCTGACTAATGAAAGGACAGTCTGCATTCTCTGCTTAATTGTCATGTGAGTAAAAGCCTTCATTCATAGTTCACTCATTTCCTGAGTCTGTGGAAAAATGACACAAAGGCTGTGTTTGTTTTTTAAATACTGACAGTCATGTGAAGATGCGGGTTGAAATGCCGGAGTTGTTTTCCCCCCGTTTAAAGGATACTGATGGTCTCACTGAGGTCCTCCAGGTCCCAGTCGATGGCTCTCAGACAGTTCCTCAGCTCGTTGGTGCTCCAGTCCAGCTCGTCCCGACTCACCTGAGACCGCACACACACACACCAACCAATCACCAACCAATGACTAATCAATGACACAGGAATATGTTCAACCAGTTACAGTGATGCCTGTGAGTGTAAATCCATGATAAGACCATGTTCAGCCCGTCTGTTCACTTATTTTCTATCATACATACACACAAACTAGATGTCAACTGATATGGGTTTTTCTACGGCCGATGCTGATTTTTTCAAATTTGGTCAGCAGATCTACTGCCGATTTTTGAGGCAGGTATTTAAGGCTTTTTTTTTTTTTTTTTTTGAAAGCACATTGACAATAAAATACAACTGAAACATTCAGATAATTAAGATTTTTATGCAACAATATAAATGAAATTATCAATACACATACACTTAGTACTCTTTTAACATTTACTGAACTTCAAGTGCTGCCCACAAAGGTGTCTGATTAAAATATCTTATAACATTTTTACTACTGATCAAATATCGACCTTAAAAAAAAAAAAAAGTAAGGCCGACGGCTGATATTAAAAAAATCAATGTCGGCCCGATCAGTTGGTCTACATCTAACACATACATATACACAAATATATACACACATACATAAATACACACACATACATAGGCATACACGCACATACATACACACACACACACACACATACATAGATACATAATAAATACACACACACACACACACACACACACACACACACATACATAGATACATAATAAATACACACACACACACAAACATATACATACATATATGTATTTAACTTCTAAAAGTTATTTGAACATAGTTTACAGTCAGAGTAAATGGAAATCACAGGACTTTGTTCAATTTTTAACACAGCAGACAACAGAGAAGCGTTTCCACTGATGAAAACATGCAAAATGACACGTATAACGTTTAATTATTGACTTCAAAAGGAGACCTGCTTCTGTTAAAGACAGGGCTGTCAAACTCACTTTAGTTCAGGTTCCACATTCAGCCCAATATGATCTGAAGTGGATCAGAACCAGTAAAATACAGAATATCCAACAAATAAGTACAACTCCAACATTTTCTCTATGTTTTAGAGTGGAAAAGTACAATTATTTTATAAAAAGGTTCACATCTACAAAGTATTCTTTAAAAAATGTGAACAACATGAACCTGAAATTTCTTAAGAAAAGTAAGTACAGTTTTGACAATATTCTGCCAATTAAACATCATTTATCATTTAAAAATGCGCATTAATGAGAGAAGCAACAGGCAGAATATTATTATAATTTCACTTATTCCTCTTAACACGTCAGGTCCACTTTATTCTGACATTAGTCATTATTGTTTTGTATCCCAGACCCATGATACCTAGATTCAACCTGTCCACAGACTTCTGTCCATATCTATATGACTATAGACATCTGAACTAGATCTATTACCCTGTATACAGATTGATAGTGGTGTCACATCCTAACACTACCTCGGTGTTGAATCTGTAAAGAGTTCAGTTTAGGACAGTGCTGTGGTCACGTGCACAGATGTTGCTCACGTGCACAGATGTTGCTCACCTGTGTCCCATCCTGCAGCAGTTCCTCCCATCTATCAAACAGGCCTCTGGCCCGGGTCAGGGCCTTCTGCACCTCCCTGGACACACACACATGAACATATATGATCAGTACCCAGTCTTTGTGACAGCAGACAGGTATCTGGTCCAACCCCGGGCACTCGTGTGTGTTTTCAGAGCCTTTTCAATCTGCAGCAACGCCCCTCATTTCACCAAAACAAACACACAACATACATTTCACATCCTTCAGTAACTTAGCAGCATATTACAAACTATCTCCCAGGTGTTTTTAATGAAAGCAGACCTGAGACAGATACAAATGTTCGTGATTAGTGGCTGTTGTTGACATAAACACTGGAGACCTGACTACACTGCGCAGCCTGTAGCTTCGAGGCTAACGAGTTAGCCACAGCTAGCTACTGAACTAACTACGTTAACAGAACTTTCTTTAAAAAACAAACACACGTATGTAGAGCAAGAGCAAACCTGTGCTTGTACAAATGCTCCTACATGAGATAAGGCTGACTTTTAAGTGCTTTTTAGTTGGTTCTTACCCCTTCACAACGAAAAACGGGTCTTCTATCGACATGATGCTTGCTTCCGTGTCACAGGTTGCGCATGCGCAGGTTGGTGGTGACGTCAGTGTCGAAGTTTATGGGCTGGTCTGATTTTTTTTCCAGTTCGTTTTTTTTTTTTTTACAGTTTTTACAGTTTTCAGCTTTTTTTTTTTTTTTATTTTTTTTTTTTACTTTATTTATTTATTTATTTATTTATTTTTATTGGCACAAAGCAAATTAACATAATAATGTTTTTTTTTTTTTTTCCAGTTCGTAACTACATTAAATGGAAAAACAGAGACGTTTAGTGTAAACATGAATACCTCTTGGTGGAATTTGAGCCACATTATCATCATTCATTTTATAGAAAAAAAAAAACAGAGATTTATATGCATTTTTTTCAGGTTATAAAACAAAAACTTGTATGTTAAACTGTTGCAATACATCCAAAAACTACACTTCTTATATTAGTTTTTTCTTCCAGTTCTTATACAAAAAAAAATCTATAAATCTGTTCCAAATACATATACACTAGAAACAAAAAGTTAAGGATATTTTTTAATTTTGGGGCTTTTTTTTTTTTTTTTTTTTTTTTTTTTTCAGTTGGGATTCTTGCACTACGCTTTTTACATTTTTGTGTGTGAATTGAATTAAAACACATTTTTTTAATGACCAGACATCATTTTATTTACAAATGGAAAAAATGACAAAAAAAAAAAAAAGACCAAAAAAAAAAAAGTAGTGTAGATCTTTTCCCTGTTATTACTATGAGGCTTAGATACAGCACGAGTCACTTTGGGAATCACATAAACCTAAAATAAAGTCAGTATTATATGATGAGCTTTAAACTATGTAACTAAATGGCTTTTCCCAGACCTCAGGGATTGCAGATTAACAACACTATCACTATAATTTATTTCGTCTCATCTGGCAATTTAGTTTTCCCAGAATTTTTTAAATTTTTATTTATTTAACCTTTATTTAACCAGGAAAAAAAAAATCCCATTCAGATAAAGAACCTGTTTTTCAAGGGAGTCCAGGCCAAGAAAAATACAACATACAAACATTCACAGGACAAGTGAAACTATGAAAAACAAGCAAATTATTGAGTTAGTCTCTAGCCCTTTGAGTTTGGACTTAAAAACACCGAAGATTTTTTTCTCAACATATTCCATGTGTAAGGAGCAGAGTAGACGAATGCCCTTTGACCCAGTTCTGTTTGGGCGTTTGGCACAAAGACAAACAACTGGTCATTTCATCACAGACGATAAGAATAAACCCTTTTTTTTTTTTGTTAGTAACCTACAGATATAGGAGGTAATAGTCCAAGTATCTCCTTGTAAATAAAGGTGTACCAGTGTTCCAGCCTCCTAGTGGAAAAGACAGGACATCCCACTGTGGATACGACTCAGAATGATGTGTCATGGCTTTAGAATGAGTAATAAACCACAGAGAAGCATGATGAATAAACACTAGACATTGCATCACACACTTGTTAAGAATTTCTCTCAGTACTTTTATTCCTAGAAAGTATTGATCAAGGTTTTATTTAATTTTGAGAGAAAATAATATTCAGTCTCCTGGAAAATAATGCATTTGTTGTTAAATTTGTATATTCCATTTACAACCAATAAACCTTATTGGT